>NC_134408.1:135601517-135905766 GCF_038048845.1 Mixophyes fleayi
TCTACAATACATTTTGGGGTGTCGCCTCTAGAAGTGCGGGTAGGTGAGTGGAGAGGCAGAGAGATCGGAAGAGGAGCACAGTGCAGATGTCATGTCTAATTCTGACCTCCTACTACTTTAGAACCATGCCTCTCATTAAATAAACTTTTGAGTTTGTTTTACATTAATGTTAGGTGCAAAGTAAATTCTATTAAAAGTATAGGGCAAGACCCAACCGTCACCAGATCAAAGCTGGTGCAAAATTCAAGTGATCCTTCTGGAAAGCAAGGAGCGCCCCTAACATGTGTCCTCTCAGCCACTTTATTTCCTTGTAGTAATCTCTCTCTCCAACATGAAACCTAATGTTTGCACTGCTCCACAAAACTAATGTACTAGTGCTCTATTCGGTACTTAGAAAGGAGCACACTGTCGCCATCATCTTGCATAGCCATGCACTTTGGCGGAAATCTTCAAGCACCAGCGCACATTAAAGAACAGATGTTACCAAAAAGTATTTTGACCCTCTGTTTAGGTGTTTTGCACCTTATATATAAGGCCCATCATGCAGATATTTTGACAGGTAGATCCCGGATAAATGCCTCAATTTATTTTCCCAATTGTTCCCTTTTCCACAACATTGACATTAATTCTGTATAAAGTGAAGCGTTCAATTGCTACCATGCTGTCAACTTGAAATAAATTGTCAATGGTGAAAATGCTAAATAAAACTTTAAAGCGTAATCACTATCATGTGACAGAGGCGGAGCTTTCACTTTAACCTGTCACCATGGTAGCAGCTCTTGTGAATGCTAAGCTTTCTAGCTGGACAGCACTCAATTGATCAGTAGCAATATGTTTTGTATGGTATATGGTGTTAAACCTAATCTGGAGAGGTCCAGTTATTCAAACCAATCATTAAATGACTAGTCCTAAAATAAAATACATTTGTCCTGCAGCCCAGCAAAGGGCCTGATTGCGCAGAACGTTTCCCAAGTATTACAAATGACTGAATTGTGAGGGACTACAAGTTTTCTAACAGGACAATGACTGCACCCCCAACAATGCAGTATTCATCAAATCAGATTTCCAGTTCTAACAGTTCAAATTAATTTGATTTTTGTGTTTTGTTTTGACACCACAAATGTCTCAATGTCAGGCCAATTTGATAAAAACAGCTATAACTGGCTGACCAAATGTCTGTGGTCATCTGAAGATCATACGTTGCTAGATCTTGCTTATCTATACATCGTGCAGACATAGTAGTTTATTTAACACTGCTCAAAGATTCAAATTTGCACTAAAATCATAGCAACCAATCAGCAGCTTGCTTTTATCTGTCTAGTGCAGGTTAGACAATGAAAGCAAATGTCCGATTGGTTGCTATGTATCATTTCAGCAACATTAGTAAATAATCCTCCAAAAAATGCTTTATGAATATAATAAATCCTTTTTCATTTATTTTTTCTGTTATTGCCATCCTGCAATGGTGATAACAGAACAAGGTTTGCGATGGTAGCGCAGTAATCCTTGGTAAACAGACTTTCGCATGCTCTGCATGGGGAAGATTTTGTCGGCAAGACTCGTCGAATCTATTCGCCGGTGGGAGCTACCTCTGGTGCTAGCACTGCTATCACCAATGGAAACCCCTTCATAGATAGGAGAAAACACCTGTTTTCACTGGCTTTTTGCCCTTTAATAAATAGAGCTCTAAATATATTTTATTTTGATCAATTATAGCAAGAATATATTCTTGTAAGACCACTCTATGCCTGTCTCCTCTGAGTATGCAATTCTTAAGCATTGACTATTGAAAGAGTTAACTTGGCTTGTTCAGAACAATATTGTTCAGGCCTACAACTTTACAAGTCACAATAGGCTTTAGTTTTATTAACAAGTTTCAAGGACATGCAAGAACTGCAACTATGATTTGTAACAGTTATGTCCTGTTTTACAAGACATGTATATCTTTCTTTGTTCTTTGTAATATTTGCTGATGTTGTTTTTTGTGATTCACGCTTGCGCAGTGCTTAAATGTCTATGTGACTAAAACATTATATATAGAGGATGATTTGTTTTGATAAACTCACAGCATATACTACTCCCCACCTGTGCGTGTATTTATTGTCTCTCCGGCCGTAATGATATATCTTATCTGATCACTGACCACTGAAGCAATATCTTTAACACTATGCAAATAAAATCAGCAAATCAAAAACACACAAGTCAAAATTAACACAGCGAAAAAATATATAAAAATGTCACTTCACGGATCAAACCATCCAGTGCTGCAAATCTTGTACTTGTAAATACCATTAGCAAAGTCCAGCTCTTATTACACTTACAGAGACTAAAACTATTTTAACCAGCATGCCATTTCAGTGGTAACATACAGTAAATTATAGAACCAGTCGTCTGTTCCTGCGTCCCCGATCTGAACGTTAGATGGTGCCACACACAACAATCTAACCATCAAATACTAATCATGTGTTTCCACTTGTATATAATGTATAATGAACACCCTACTGTAAATTATTTGGATATCAGAAGTCACAGAATCGTCATATAACCATATAATACATGGAGCGTTTTTATACAGGTCGCAGAAATCCCAGATGACTTCCAATATCTACAATTATTTATAGCAGCTGTGCGCTATTCATTATGATACACAGGTTTTAATAATGAGCACAGAAGTTATAACATCAGAACTCATTATACAGAAGTTTATGCATATATTAACATCCCTTGTGTATTATAATGTTATAGTTGATACATTGTTTTGCAATAACTTTGGTAATATTAGTTCTTTTGATTTGCAGATAGTAAAATATTAGACATACTATAATAAGGCAAAACAGAATGAGCAAAATTTAGGAAAATTTCTAAAAAGGTATAGAAACCAATCAGGAGTTTGTTATTAGTCTGCAAACTGAGTCTGATAGCATGACATTCCGCACCAGTTGTCATAAATGTCCCCCAAACAAGAACTGCATTTGGAGTATGATAGGGAAGACCAACACAGACTATGTATATGTAGTTCACTGTGGCTGTTAAACTTTCATAGTCATCTCATTACATCACATTATTTTTTTTCAAAGTCTCTCGTCCACAGGTATGTAAAGAATTAGGTTCCTCACAGTGTAGGGAGGGAGAGTGGGAGTGGGAGTTCTCCCCCATTTCGAAAACCTCCCCCTAAGTTACAATTACAGCTTCAGCAGAGGCAGGAGCCATTGCCTAGTGAGCGTCACCTGGCGGCTCCGCCTCCTGCTTGTGCTCAAGCCACGATTGTAAGGTAAGAATTTGCAGGTGAGGGACCCCGCTTCTACCTGCGAAGACTTCCTGATGGGAGAAACTGTTTTTCTTTACAACGCTTAAATTCATGCTCTCGCTTGCAACACCCATCATCATATGACCAATGAACATGATAATAAATAATTTGCCTTTATTATTAATGTTCGTCTTGATTAAATGTTAACTCAGATAGTCCCAGGTAATGGAACAGATTGTGAGGATTGCATTCTATATACAGAATCGGAGAAGTTACACTGTGCAGTTGGTCACTATTGAAGAACAGATGTGAGAAGAAATGACACTTTCAGGGAGTATTCTTAAAAACTTCCAGTGGAAATGGCAATGACATTGACATGACATCTGGGTGTTTCATCAATAATAGATAATAAATAATATCTATATTTTACTGCACAGCTTAGTATTACCTCCCTCATTGTGAGCAAAAAAAGGAGCAAATTTGAACCTTGGTAAAACCATGTTACACAGCAGGGGGAGGAGGGGTTAAAATGTGCAAACTGGGGGCGTGTCTTGGCTCAACTATAAATTGCAGAGTAAAAATAAAGCTGTCCAGTATTTGTCCGCCACATGCCAAGGCAGACACTATTTTCCCCCCACAAGCAAAAAATAAATAAATGCATTTGCACCCCTTGCAGTGCAACATGGTTTTGCCCAGGTGCAAATGTGCTCCTTTTTTTTTTTTTGCTTTGCTCCTAATTCTAAATGAAGTCCAGTGTCTTTTCTCCTTTTCCCCCTTCCTAATGTACCCCTCACCCCTGGCATACAGAATAGATCACTGCCGGCGTCACCGGAGAGAGTGATCTGACTGGGAGAGTGACTCCTGCATCCTGGGGACGGGGCATACCTCTCATATCTGTGTGTGTGTCCAGATCTGCTGACTAAATAGGTATCAGTGTACATTGGTATCACTCTATCTGCATCAAACCTGTTAGCTGAGATAGCCAGATGGATGCTACATGTGTTCGCTCCTGGCTATAAATAACATTTTATTTTACTGGAATCTTGCAATTACTTTATATCTGCAAACACCTCAATAAACCGTTTGCCAACAAGCTACGTACAAGTAAACAAAGCCCACTTATCCACAATCACCCCTATCACAGGCCGTCAGGAGCAATGTATATACAGGCACATTCATTAATATTAATTACCTCATACTCCTCAACTTCTTCGTCGTCCGCCATTTTGAGGTTTCTCTCTGTCACCTACAAACTGATAATAAAAAATAGTATTAAACATAAGTACAAAATAGAGGTAACAAAATCAATGCAAATTGCTATAAACAAAGATGATAGATAGATAGATAGATAGATAGATAGATAGATAGATAGATAGATAGATAGATAGATAATATTTAGATGTCGGAGGTATATAATGTTCATTTGACTTCTCATTAACTTATACAGCTATTACAGCATCAAGTAGTAATTATATATGTATTATATAAACACAATATTGATAATAACCTTATGGTAACAAGATTAATTGCGTTCTGTACAGCATGGGCCTGTAGTGTTGATCCCTGTCTGTTTCTGTTTTTTGGATCAGACCTGTAAAATATCAAAATACATATATATTTTTTTTTGTTCCTGACCGCAAGAATACCAGAGGCTTTAATAGTGTGTGGCAGGGTAGAATGCTTATAGCTGGGCCTGTCAAAGGTATTTCGTTTTATAACACTGCTCGGGATCCCAGACCCCAAAGTTAGTAGCTGAAGTCTTTCAGCAGCTGCTGCTTGGTCCACAGTTATGTGACATGTAAGTTAATACCCCCAGCTGATTGGATGGTTTTGTTTAGCCAGTTCAGCTGTAATACCTTCTGAGGCAACTTAAACCCACTACTGCAAGTTAAATATAGGAACACGTCATGCTGCCCCTTTTTAGTGCCAACAGAAAAAATTACAGTTTTATACTGAAATATTAAATGCCGATATTGAAAATGAAGTGCAATAATGCATAGTGGCAATGCCTCCACTGTAAAGTGGTTAATTGTCTAATACATCGTGTCACAAAGCGCTTTGCTATAAAACTTAATACAGTTACTACATATCTGCACAACCAAGAGTATAATTGCAATTTATGAAACAGTTAAGAAATGCCACAAGTTTAATCTGCACAGAGACCAGTGGGTGACAGGAGCAGAGAGGTCCTCATGCTAAGATCGCAGTAGAGATTTTGGTTATGGTCCTAACAGAAGTCTCCATCCCAGCCAATGAGTTACATTCCATGCAGGCAGTAGTTTAGTGGTGTATGTGGAAAGTGGAAAAATAAATAAAAGCTCTTACCAGTGATATTTAATTAATTTTCCTTAGCAGCAAAGCCTCCAACTCTTCCCTCCTCAGAAACGCTGGTCAAGAGCAAAGCAAATGCATCAGGTCCTAAACTATCATGTGGCTCGGCCAGCCAATCCCGGAGCAGCTTGCTCAGGTTTCAGATGCTAAATATACATAGTGACCCTTTTGCAGACCACCTGTTCAGCAAATCCACAGAGAACAGGGCTAGTCATTTTCATTCTGGACAAATCATAACAAGTGAGCATCCAAATCTTCTAACATTTATTTATTTTTCTTTTGTTTACCAAAGGGAAATCAAATGGCTAGGTAAAAAAATATTTGTTGGATAATACATTCTCAGACAGGACAAATTATTAAATTATGTCTCAGTTTATATCCATAAAATGTTTTCACTTGTGACTCAAGTAAAACCCGTATAACAGTTACATATAGGTAGAGGACACAACATTGATACAACTACGTAAATGAGGGACCTCAAGTATATTGAAAGCATGTGCTTCCACAGACGTGTGGCACATTAAGCAAATATAATTTGTAAACATTTTAGACTGCCCTGGTTAACTATAATTATGGCTTGCATGGCTGCAAGAGGAGACCTCAGTTACTTTGAAAGAGGGGTGATTGTTGGGGTGTGTTTTCCAAGAGCTTATGAGATTAAGACAGTCCAATTTCCTAATGCTATGCTTCATGAACAATGGTGTCTAAGGCAGCGGTTCCCAAAGTGTGAGCCGCGGCTCCCTGGAGTGCCGCGGCGCTGTCACAGGGGTGCTGCGATCGCCCTGGGAATTTAAAAAAAAAAAAAAAAAGGAAGAACTTACCAATCGTCCAGCGCCGGATTCTCCTCCTCACTGTTCTCACTGACTGTCGGGCGTGACGTCATCACATCCGACAGTGTCAGTGAGCAGCAGAGAGGAAAGAAGACAGCAGAACATGAGGAAGAAGGTAAGGAACGGAAAGTGAAGGAGAGGAGGGGGACACAGAGAGAGATGCTGAAGGAGAGGAGGGGGAAACAGAGAGAGATGCTGAAGGAGAGGAGGGGGACACAGAGAGAGATGCTGAAGGAGAGGAGGGGGACACAGAGAGAGATGCTGAAGGAGAGGAGGGGGACACAGAGAGAGACGCTGAAGGAGAGGAGGGGGACACAGAGAGAGATGCTGAAGGAGAGGAGGGGGACACAGAGAGAGATGCTGAAGGAGAGGAGGGGGACACAGAGAGAGATGCTGAAGGAGAGGAGGGGGACACAGAGAGAGATGCTGAAGGAGAGGAGAGGGACACAGAGAGAGATGCTGAAGGAGAGGAGGGGGACACAGAGAGAGACGCTGAAGGAGAGGAGGGGGACACAGAGAGAGACGCTGAAGGAGAGGAGGGGGACACAGAGAGAGACGCTGAAGGAGAGGAGGGGGACACAGAGAGAGACGCTGAAGGAGAGGAGGGGGACACAGAGAGAGATGCTGAAGGAGAGGAGGGGGACACAGAGAGAGATGCTGAAGGAGAGGAGGGGGACACAGAGAGAGATGCTGAAGGAGAGGAGGGGGACACAGAGAGAGACACTGAAGGAGAGGAGGGGGACACAGAGAGAGATGCTGAAGGAGAGGAGGGGGACACAGAGAGAGATGCTGAAGGAGAGGAGGGGGACACAGAGAGTGAGATGGCAAAGAGGGGGACGCAGAGAGTGAGATTTTTTTGGCTTAGGGGTGCCTTGGAAAAATTATGATGACCTTAAGGGTGCCTCGAACTGAGAAAGTTTGGGAACCACTGGTCTAAGGTGATGTCAGCATGAAGCTCACAGGGAAAAAACATCATCGGCAAAAGGGCAACAATTGGCAGAAGCGCAACCTCCAGAATTGTGATATTTGTGCATTATTTCAAAAAGTGCAAAGCACAACAGGGAAGGAACCGTAGATCAACTGACTGTAAATATCTAACTGTGGCACGAGCAGTAAGTTTCATCACAGAGCAAGATATCATAGTCATGTTACACTGTATAAACCGCTCATTACATCTGGTAGTGCACGCTTGTGAGCTCACTGGTGCAAAGAGCACAGGTAATAGATTAACAAACAGTGGAGGAAGGTGATATGGTCAGGTGCATCATCCTTCCAATCTGCATCACTATCAACCAGATATCTGTTGAGTAGATTATGAGATGAGTAAGCAATGTTGTTATTATTATTATTATTATTATTATTATTATTATTATTATTATTATTAAAAATAATATTAATAATAATATTTATATAGTGGCAGCATAATTCATAACTTTTTAAAATTGGGAATAAGCACAGTAAGGAAACAGGGCTTTATCAGACATAACGGTAGCAGGGCCCTGCTCACACCCGTACAAACTATAGGAAAATAGGTACCTGAGGTTAAGGGGAAAAGTGCTTAGTGGGTCTATATGGACAAATGTATTCTGCCACACCTGTTAATTATTGAAATGAGGTGATTCAATCAGACCCGTTGCCAGAGGTGTATAACATCAAGCACCTAGTCATGCAGTCTCCATTTGCAAACATTTGTGATACAAAATGGGTCGTTCTGAAGAGCTCAGTGACTCCAAGCGTGGTACTGTGATAGGATGCCACCTGTGCAATAAGACGGTTCGTGAAACTTCATCCGTTCTGGATATGCCACGGTCAACTGTAAGTGATATTGTTAGAAAGTGGAAGTGTTTAGGAACAACAGCGACTCGGAAGCGGAAGACCACATAAAATCCCAGAGTGGGATCAGCGACTGCTAAGGCTCACTATGCTGATTCCTTAGCTGAAGAGTTCTGAACTTCCACTGGAATTAATGTGAGCACAAAAACTGTGCAGAGGGAGCTTAATGGAATGGGTTTACATGGCCAAGCAGCTGCATGCAAACCTCACATCACCAAGACCAATGCCAAACTTCGGATGGAATGATATAAATCACACCGACACTGGACTGTGGATCAGTGGAAACGTGTTCTGTGGAGTGATGAATCACGCTTCTCTGTTTGGCAGTCATATGGGCGATTCTGGGTTTGGCAGATGCCAGGAGAACGTTACCTGCCTGACTGCATTATGCCAACTGTGAAGATTGGTGGAGCAGATATAATGTTATGGTGCTGTTTATCAGGGTTTCGGCTAGATCATTTATCTCCAGTGAAGGGCAATCTTAATGATTCAGCATACCAAGTCATTTTGGACAATGCTATGCTTCCAACTTCGTGGCAACAGTTTGGGGAAGGCCCTTTTCTATTCCAACATGACTGTGCCCCAGTGCACAAAGCAAGGACTACAAAGACATAGTTTGATGAATTCGGTGTGGAAGAACTTGACTGGTCCGCACAGAGCCCTGACCTCAGCCCCATCAAACACCTTTGGGATGAACTGGAATGGTGTTGGCCTTCTCATCCAACATCAGTGTCTGACCTCATAAATGCTCTACAGAATGAATGGGCACAAATTCCCACAGAAACACTCCAAAATTTTATGGAAAGCCTTCCAAGAAGAGTGGAAGCTGTTATCACTGCAAAAGGGAGAACAACTCCATATTAAAGTATATGTATTTGAATACAATGTTATTACAGTCCCTGTTGGTGTAATGGTCAAGCGTCCGAATACTTTTGTCCATACAGTGTATCTCTCTCATTGTCCCCTCATATCTCTCTCCTTACCTCCTCATATCTCTCATATTGTCCCTTCATATCTCTCTCATTGCCCCTCATATCTCTCTCATTTCCCCCCCACATCCCTCTCATTGTCCCCCTCATATCTCTCTCATTGCCCCCTCATATCTCTCTCATTGTCCACGTCAAATCTCTCTCATTGCCCCATCATATCTCTCTCATTACCCCCTCATATCTCTCTTATTACCCCCTCATATCTCTCTCATTACCCCCTCATATCTCTCTCATTGTCCACATCAAATCTCTCTCATTACCCCCCCATATCTCTCTTATTACCCCCTCATATCTCTCTTATTACCCACTCATATCTCTCTTATTACCCCCTCATATCTCTCTCATTACCCCCTCATATCTCTCTCATTACCCCCTCATATCTCTCTTATTACCCCCTCATATCTCTCTCATTACCCCCTCATATCTCTCTTATTACCCCCTCATATCTCTCTTATTACCCCCTCATATCTCTCTCATTACCCCCTCATATCTCTCTTATTACCCCCTCATATCTCTCTCATTACCCCCTCATATCTCTCTCATTACCCCCTCATATCTCTCTTATTACCCCCTCATATCTCTCTTATTACCCCCTCATATCTCTCTCATTACCCCCATATCTCTCTCATTGTCCCCTCATATCTCTCTTATTACCCCCTCATATCTCTCTCTCTCATTACCCCCATATCTCTCTCATTACCCCCTCATATCTCTCTTATTACCCCCTCATATCTCTCTCATTGTCCACGTCAAATCTCTCTCATTATCCCCTCATATCTCTTTCATTACCCCCTTATATCTCTCTTATTACCCCCTCATATCTCTCTCTCTCATTGCCCCTTATATCTCTCTCATTACCCTCCCATATCTCTCTCTCTCTCATTACCCCCTCATATTTCTCTCATTGCCCCTTCCATATCTCTCTCTCATTACCCATCATATCTCTCTCATTACCCCTCATATCTCTCTCATTACCTCCCATATCTCTGTCTCTCTCTCTCATTACCCCTCATATCTCTCTCATTACCCACCCCCCATATCTCTCTCTTTCATTACCCCTCATATCTCTCTCATTACCCCCCATATCTCTCTCTCATTACCCCCTCATATCTCTCTCATTGCCCCTTCCATATCTCTCTCTCAAGTTAATAAACTTTTTTATTGATTTTCAAACAGTGCAATATTTGGCAAAAACAATGTACAGTAAATAACAAAAATAAACAAGAATTGTGAAACTTTCAAAGCCAACAACAGATAATAAAAAAAAAAAGCAAAGAAAAGCATAATAGTGACAAGTTATACCCCCTATGTAAATATGTGATTTTATTAAATGGCAACTTATTGCAATCTGGGAGTTCTAGCTAGAGAATTTCATTGGTTAGCCAAATGTAAACGTGCATGATAATGTATGCATGAAGCAATTATCAGCAGTCGCGAGACCTGGAAGCCCGCAGGAGTGTACTGAAGCTGAAAATGCACACCCTAAGATTAAAGGGAAGATCCCTATCCAGAACAAGATGACGTGTTGCATATCGTCTCCATCATGATTGTGTTACCCAACAGTCCTAAATATGAATAAAGGTTTCATAGCCTTCACGAAATAGGCTAGACACACTCTTCATTTGGTAAAGTCTGTTTGTTGTGTCATAATATCTATGAACATATTTGAGTAGTGTTAATTGATTTCTTGCACTTTTTGGTAATCTCTTAAGTAGTTCGGAGACGTCTAGCCACTTCATTGCTTAAAGGGCCCAAAAATGCCCCCCTTTGATTCCTAATATTGGGAAGCTAGCACTCATTAGCCAGTTATATGCAGGTGAGGGAAGTTTAATTGCCCGTCCACATGATAAGAATCCTGTTTTCAATGCAGGGTTAAACTGTGCATTTTATAAAATAAGACCCTAATGACACCCCAAATACAGCTGCAAGATCAATATGTAAATCTACTTTACCTTCCTTAAAACATGACTAAGGACCTAATTCATTAAGGAACTTAAATTAAAAAGTTTCTTATTTCAGTCTCCTGGACAAAACCATGTTACAATTCAAGGGGTGAAAATTAATTTTCTGTTTTGCACATAAGTTAAATACTGACTGTTTTTTCATGTAGCACACAAATATCAACTTTAAATTTCAATGTACAAATAAGCTATCAAGTATTTGTGTGCTACATGAAAAAACAGTCAGTTTTTAACTTATGTGCAAAACAGAAAACTAATTTTCACCCCTTGCATTGTAACATGGTTTTGTCCAGGAGACTTAAATAAGAAACTTCTTAATTTAAGTTCCTTAATGAATCAGGCCCTAAGTGTGGTGATACAATACCTCTGCCACCATATATTTTGGTACTCACACTATATCTATCTCTCTCTATCATGTCACCTCTGTCCCTTCTCTTCTCTAGCTGTATACGTTCAACTCTTCAAGTCTTTCCTGAAATCTATCTGTCATATCTAGTAGAGTAGAGGTGAGGTCTGCATACTAGTTTAACAGTGTGGTATATTTATGTACTGGTGAGCAGCTCATTAAAAGGAGATCAGCTATTTTCTGATCGATCCAGCAAACTGTACAGCTTCTATTGCAGCCTGTAGTATGCATGTTGAATCAATGTTGCTAATAGAAGTGGAAATTCAGGAATACCAACAGCACCATAAAAGTTGTGTTTCTCCCATATTATCAACTGATAAATATTAGGGAACGTGATAATATGTAATTAGGTTCGGGCAGTAATAACAACATGGCCTAAGGGACAAAGGGAAAATTTAGACCAAATGGTAATTTTCTGTTTAATAAATCTACGATTGGAGTAAGCTTTATACAATCAGATGTGTTCAATGCTACATAGATACCTAAGTATTTGACAGGGAACCACTAAACTGGTTTGTGTATGTTGTAGCTAAAATGTGTTCTACTATTTTTGCATCTATATTGATAAAGAAAAATAGAGCAATAGGATTCTTAATCTACATAACCTGGATGTGATTCACTCTCTTAACCATAACCTACTGCAACATAAACCATTTACTTATCTAATAATAAAGACACTGAGACTTATGAAAGTGGCTAAAGAAGGTCACAATTTATTAATTCATTAAATTAATAAGTGGCGGGGACAGTGCACTGTGAGGCAGCTAAATCAAACTGATATTTGGAACCAAGCGTAGATGGCTGACGGCCTTCTCCACTCAACGGAACACATCCTTAACTGCCTGGCCAGCGCTAAATCTGACATCACCCCCTCCCAATTACACAATGGCTGCCCTCTGAAGCGGACCAAAGGATCCTCGTCAAAAAGAGCCATGAGTCATGTTCCACAAAGTGGGTAGCACCTGCGGTCAATCAGCGATAACGCTGTAATGATCAGCCGCTGCCCACAGTGATTTCCTACCAACTATGCCTGCTCTGTGGGGTGGGGAAGAACCAGGTTAAAACTCGCATAGCACGGGAGCAGGGTGGTCCATAACGGGCATGGGTGGGTGGGATCTCAAGCAGTGAATAAGAAAGGGCATGTTACTTGCTAGGACTTGTATAGACAGATCTCCAGGCACTCCCCTTCCTTTCCTCATTGGTCAGCCTTGGATGTGGCTCTTTAACTCCTGCAGGTAAGATTAACTCCACTTACTTTCACATGTATGCGTTTAAGTGTTTTCGTCCATATGGGACTCTCTTTTCATATTTCCCTGGGCCCTTCCCCAGTTTAATATTGTCATTATTAAGGCCTAACTCATTGAGCGAGACAGAAGTCCATTCTCATAGACAGATTTGTATAGATTCAGCAACTGCAGAGACAGCTAGCTATGTGGGATTTATACCATTCCACTGGCAATCCGTCAGCACCTGGTGCCTTACAAGTTGGAAACGATAATGTAGCCCTTTGGATTTCTTCCAGAGTAACATCAGCTTCTAAATCTCAAATGTGACTGATATTCACGGAGGGCATCCGAACGGATACTAAGTATTCCTCAATTTCAGACAGAGACACTGGGCCTGATTCATTAAGGAAAGTAAAGCAAAAAAAATTAGTAACCTTTGCACCTTGGCAAAATCATGTTGCATTGGAGGGGGAGCTAAATTTTAAATGTGATGGCAGATTTATAGCTGGAGTAGAGCATGTCCTAGATCAACTTTATATTTCAGTGTAAAATTAAAGCTATCAAGTATTTGAGTGGTGCATGAAAAAACAGCCAGTATTTAACTTATGTGCAAAATAATAAACTAATTTGCACCCCTTGCATTGTAACACGGTTTGTCCAGGAGCAAATTTACTCCTTTATTTGCTCTATTTTGCTTTATGAATCAGGCCCACAGTGTTTGATTTGGGATATACAGTAGAGAATAAATCAGCAACACAAGAATTAATATTTCTAGTGTTTGTTATAATATTTTTTTAGCATTTCTATTATAATTCAGAGGGGGTACATTCTTGGTAAACATGACTAGCGGCATTCCCCCTTTATCATGCTCAAATGTATGTTGGGATATATAAACAATTTCTGGCAGATGAAGAACAGTTTGTATAAATGCTTGACTTTTAGAAGCCTTGAATGTGTTTCAGTTGATGGGGATGCTATATATATCTTTTGCATTTCTTTAATGCTTCTCTGTAAATAATTCTCCTCTTAGTCTGCTGCATTACGGTGTGCAGTCATCCTTACTATCATATTCCTTCGATTATTGGACTTAAAGATACCCAGGCCATAGGAAAATCATCTCAATCTGTAGTTTGTTAAAAATAATTGAATGTGTCCTCAAATAAATGTAATTTTGAGACAAATTTCCAAATTCTATCACTATCATCACCTTTCAGGAAAATGGTACAAATGAAGGGTGAATTCCACAATGATTTAGAAATAAATGCCCTTATCCAATCTTGACATAGAACCATAGGAGGACGAGTGATGACAAAATTATTTTGATCAGGGGGTGGGACTTCCACCCCTCTATCATATTATACTTGTCATCATAGAACTGAATAAAGAGACATGTGGTTTAAAATACTCTGAATTTGAGCATCTATTTTATTTCTCATTAAGGATGGTGTTAAAGTTACCAAAAATAGTAAGTATTAATGACTGTAATATTGCCACCTTTAAAAGTATCTCTGAAATAATCTGGATATTGAACAATTATACAATGTTTTTTGTCGATTTTAATATATAAAACATAATAATGTATCTCCCATAATGACTTAAACTTAACAGAATAAAATGTTCATGATTGTTTAACCAATATCGACACACCCTTAATTAGTTAATAAGTCTACCAGACAGATGTTTTTTAGAGGACAACAAGGTTTCCCCATTAATATGTGTCTCATGTAGGAGAATAATGTCTGGATAATGACTATTAATTTATTTGAATAACAGAGGTAATTTAATGGTACCATTTAAGCCGGGGAAAATCCAGGAGATAAAAGTAACTGGATCAACCATTGCCATTTCTAATTATTGGGTGTTTGGTGCTTATATTCATCTAGATTAGTGAGTAAGTTGTTTTCACCAATGGTCAACTCCATAAACTACACTCGATTCTCAAAACCAGTGTTATATACCTAATTGCTAAATATGGAGTAATGTGAGGCACATTACCCGGCGCCATCAAGACCCCCACCCCACGCAATTCTTAAGAAAGAGAAGCGGATTGAATAGTACCATCTGCCAAACACACACTTTATGGGCCTGAGTCATTAAGGAAAGTATGGCAAAAAAAGGAGTAAATGTTGTCCGGGACAAACCATGTTACAAGGGGTGCACATTAGTTTATTATTTGCACATAAGTTAAATACTGGCTGTTTTTTCATCTAGCACACAAACACTTATTAGCTTTATTTTTACACTGACAGTTAAAGTTAATCTATGACATGCCCTACCCCAACTATAAATCTGTCCCCACATTTTACATTTGCTTCCCCCTCCAATGCAAAATGGTTTTGGCCAGGAGCAAAGTTACTCCTTTTTTATGGTTTGCTCTCCTTAATGACCCAGGCCCTATATCTATACAGTATGTCCTGACTGGACTGCTGAAATAGCAACCACTGTAATCACAATACTGCTGGAACCAGGCTATCAGTAGAACGTCTGGTTAAAGCATTATGTCTGGGAATCATTAGATCCAGTTCCCATTCATGTGATCTTTAAAAGACAGCATTCAATCTGAGCGTTGTATTCCCTGACGTGGAAACATTGTTTCCACATTAGGGTTGCCGTTGTATTCTGGTGCTGTCACAATGACATCATTGGTAATTCCTATATATGTATGTGTGTGTGGGGGGGGGGGGGGGGGGCTAAATATATTGAAACTCATCACAATACATTTTCCTGCATAGGGCAGTCTATCCATTAGGCAATCTAGGCTCCTGCCTAGGGTCTATTGTGTAATGTGGGGCCTGGATTACCTTAACAGGTTTTTATACTTTGTTTGTTTTTTACAAGCTGATATGTTACCTAGGGCCCCATGAGGTCTTAATCAGTCTCTGAGTATAAAATGGTTTATAGAGACACTGGGTAGCAGCAGTTTTGGACTATGGAGAGCAATGGCGATGTAAGGGATAGTTGCATGGGGCGGCACAGAAAAAACTATAGGGTGGCAGAAAATGTCAATTCTTTCTTGCCTGTAATGCAACCTCTAACTTCTACATGCTCAGCAGTGTAAACATACTCCTGGGCAGGGTCGTAACTGGGGCTGTGCAAGAGGGCAAACCGCCCAGGGTGCAACGCTGAAGGGGAGCGCAGTTTATGAATTTTTTTGGGTTAATTTGTTTAAAATTGAGGGCAAGGTGGTGCAACAGATTTACTTCTCGCCCCAGGCGTTAAAATTTTACGTTAGGGCTCCTCGGGGCAGGAGTCTGAAACAGGATGTAAACTGACAGTATGTGGAGGTCACTTCCACCTCCAAGTGGTAGTATATGTGAGATAATAGTCATAGGGGCATTTTGAATTGTTGGCGTTACTGCCTAAAGTAACGTGCCCCGCGCACTATTACCGTCATTACGGTAATAGTGCATGTAAATACCGTCATTACGGTAATAGTGCACGTAAATACCGTTATTACGGTAATAGTGCACGTAAATACCGTTATTACGGTACCTTTCACGCTGTATTTCAGCTCGAGGCTCAGGGAGCTGCGAGCTGAAATCCGGCTTAGTAATAACGGTAATACTTTTTACGCGGCGGAAACCGCCAACAATTGAATATGACCCTTAGGGGGGTTTTCAATTGTCCGCGGGTTCGAGCGCGGAAAAACTAATACCGTTAATACGGTAATCTCTGGCTGGATTTCAGTTTGCAGCTCCCTGAGCTGCGAGCTGAAATCCAGCGAGTAAATTAGGGTAATAACGGTAATCCTGCGCGGACCGCGGGATTTTCGGCAATCCCGCGGACAATTGAATATGCCCCATAGTGTTTTCAATAAAATCCATAAGTAAATTATCACGATTATAAGGACAAGTTTAGCACTATATATACAATACCTACTGTTCACTCTGTAAGAGATTTCATGAAACTAATTAAAGGATATCCACTGAACGTGAACAAGCACATCATAAAAGAAGGAGTAATTAGAAACCAAATATTTAATACAAATCTGTCAGTGCAGAATTAACAGGGCTGCAGGAGCACTGACGTCTCCGTTCAGCTGGGTCTCAGAGCAATTAGCGGAGCAGTGGGTCCTTCCTGTCCTGTTTGTACATACAATAAATAGCGTGGCCTGATAAGTATCCACTATGTGGCCCAATAACATCAATTTGTGCTCGCTAATCATCTGGCAATCAGCCTCTGCAAACGGTTTATACATTAGGAGCTATGTTTACTAGGTAGTGTTAAGGCTTAGGATATACGTCTGTATATATACAGAGCCAAGAGGTATCACGAAGGATTAGCACCACTTAACTATTTTGTGTTGTTCAATGTTGTATAATACATGGAGGAGACTCTCACACAGCAGATGTACATTAAAACTCTATCACGCTTAAGAGGAATGTATATCTGAGCTCCTACTGGAGAGAGAACTTAAATTCTCATTAAGAGGGTCGCGTAACTTTTTCGCGCTCTTATGCTGCAATTAATTATAAATATCTATCTCAAACTGTATACATTTAATCTCATATGTATATCTCTCAGATATATCATCATCATCATCATCATCATATTTTGCACCTATCTCATATATAACTGTCTATTAATGATATATTATATCTAGCTATATCATGTTGACATCTATTTTATATCTATCTATCTCGTGAAAACAAACAGCAGACACTATTGCATCCTTTGAGATTTAAAAAAAATATATATATATTTTCTAAGTCTTAATATGGCCATATTTCTGTCCTATATATTGTTGAATTCTATTACTGTACAAGTTTGCAGCACAACTGCTGAGTGACTGTTTAATGGATCTGTCACCCTATCTGTAAGAATGTTCTACCTTATATTAGCATTCAGCATTTCTTACCCCAGTGTGTGTCCCTTGTTCAAGAATTCCTCTTATTATTTAAAATACTGCTTTATCTATAAAACTATATAGAGATATATAATAGATAGATTTTAATGTTTCTGTCATATGACCTCTGTCCCTTCTCTCCTCTAAGCTGTACATGCTCAGCTCTCCAAGGGGTATATTTACTAAACTGCGGGTTTGAGAAAGTGGAGATGTTGCCTATAGCAACCAATCAGATTCTAGCTGTCAGTTTGTAGAATGTACCTAATAATTGTAACTATAATCTGATTGGTTGTTATAGGCAACATCTCCACTTTTCAAACCTGCAGTTTAGTAAATCTAGCCCCAAGTCTTGTCTTTCCTGAATTGTCTGTGTTATATGTATATTTCATACCTATCTACCAACCTAACTATTATCTGTCATTTACTTATATATTGCATATCTATATGACATAGACATCTATTTCTTATCAACCTAAAACGCCTAGTTTTTAATTGAGTGTCCGTATATATATATATATATATATATATATATATATATATATATATATATATATACTCTTTCATATCACCGAGTAAACATACCATAACACTTTATATATATATATATATATATATATATATATATATATATATATATATATATCAGGTCTATATCTCCTTTCTGTCTATGGGCTAGATTTACTAAGCTGCGGGTTTGAAAAAGTGGGGATGTTGCCTATAGCAACCAATCAGATTCTAGCTTTCATTTATTTAGTACCTTCTACAAAATGATAGCTAGAATCTGATTGGTTGCTATAGGCAACATCCCCACTTTTTCAAACCCGCAGCTTAGTAAATCTAGCCCTATGTCTTTTATCCATCACAGTCATGTCTACAGCATCTATCACATCCTGGTCTGAATTAAATTATCAGTTATTGCTCACTAAATGCAAACTTCAGTGTGGTTGATCCATCACTATACACAGCAGTATGTTTGGAAATGTTTGGAAACTCCAGTCCTCACGACCCCCTAGCAGTACATGTTTTCCATATATCCTTGCTGGAGCACAGGTGTATTCATTACTGACTGACACATTGTAGCAGGAGGTATAATTATTTCACTGGTCACCTGGCAATCCTGCACTGTTAGTGGGTCCTGAGGACTGGAGTTGAAAAACACTGTTCTAGGGGTTTTTTGCAACAAAAGGCTTAAAACATAAAACAACAACTAAGATGTTCTTCCAGGTCTGCATTCAGGAGCTTTAATTGTTGGGCTGGGAAAAATGTAACCTGTACAGTGGTGGCAGGTTCTGAAGGTAAATTAAAATAAAGTAGACTCACCTTAAGGAAAAGAGTCAATATATAGCCAAATGTCAATGTCACAAGAACAGGTTCTTAAATCGAAGTCAACCTGTGATTACTAGGAAATTAAATACAAAACAGGTCGCAAGACACTGGGCCAACTTCAATAAACACTGGCCAGCAGGTCAATAGATTCAGCAGAAGAGGAGATGAGTAACCCAGCAAGGCACATGAGACCCATGTACAGGTTGGGGAATAGATACAAGTCACAGCACTGCACATAAACTCAGACATAACAGGATCTGCAGTAAGCCGCTTGCCATACAACAGTGATTATACATAGTTCAAACTCCATAGAGCCTTTCAAAGAACAAATCTAGGCAAACAGGATAGTTCTATACCATAGTTTACATTAAAACTCCAGACAAAATCTAATTGTTAAGCATGAACCCCATTTCCACCTACAAGTAGAATCACAAGGCATCGATGACCTCCCTACTGTCTCAGAGAAGAAAATCCAGTGCTGAAGCTCAGAAGTAGACAGGCTATTCAAATCTGAAGCATTGGGAAGTTTGTCGTGGATGAACCACCTGGTTGGACCAGAGCCACGGCCAATCCAGTTGGTACTTGGCGGTGGTGGAGGTAATGGACCTATTGAAGAGAAGTGGACAATCCATTTAAACATCATCTTGTCGCACAACACTTCAGGCAGCACAGGTTAGGAATCACTGGAAAATGAACCAAACATGCAAGATGTTCAAACTAAAATATCTATTTCTTGTGTCAATGCGTGGACCATTGGAAAACAAGACATGTTGGAAACAAAAGCTGACACTCTGTTTCTGCCCACATCTTTAACGCACTTTAACAGGGGTCCCTTATAAATGCTAATAAGCCCAAGGAACCCTTGAGAACTGTTTTTGAAACCCACTAATTAGAGCAGGTAGGGCCTACTTTTTTTCGGACATTTGTCTGGTTTACAAGCTTCGTTTGATCTGTTAATTTGCTAGATGTAGTGTACTATAATACAAAACAAAACACAACAATGGTTACTTTTGTCTAATTCAGCCCAGAATTTGTGTTTGCGGTCAACAGTTTCGGTGTCAACACGTTGACCTTCGTCTAAGACACAAAATGTTCTCTCTTCACAACAATGACGGCTGTCTCCTCCCGTCATGTGTGGATGACCATGACTGCAGAGTCATTAATAGAAAGCAGATCAGAAGGGATAACATGGTGATATGTAGGGCCTAGTTAATTTAGAAATTGCTCACTGCCCATGCTGTGTTTCCTTGTCTTGTTTAGATCATGACCTCCCAATATAATCATTTCTACAGCAGCCGTTCGGATTGCTGACCTTTAGGCATATCTTGATTTTGTTTACAGTTCTGAATGTCTCTGTTACACAATAAACTCAATGAGGAGCACAAGTAGGTATTTAAAAAAAAATGTGCTCACATTATATACTGAAGATATATTGAAGAAACATTTGTATAAAAATACAAAGGCAGAGTCTAGAGTGTGCAACATGCAAATGGTAAATAAAAAAGTAAAAAAGAACACCCCCCCCAACCTTTGCACTAGAGATGCTCAGGCTCGGTTCCTCGAGAACCAAACACACCCGAACTTATGGGATCCGAGTTGGCTCGCGAGCTGGCTCGGTACTTTCGCGCGCCCTCTGAATCGAAAACGAGGCATAACGTCATTGTTACGTCATGAGATCTCGGATCTCGCGAGTTTTGGATTCCTTTTTAAACTCCAACATCACAGGGGGTGAGAGGGAGGACAGACCCCCATTTTTCTTTTCTGCCACTGCTGTGTGCCAATGTGTCCTAGATGTGCTAGGAACTGCCGTGTGTTTGTGTCATTGCTCTGTCGCTTACCATCCAGCCAGGTCGCTGCAGTCTTTGTCCGAAAGTGTATGAAAATAATATTGTGACCTGTGAGGTGGTCAAAATTGACTGCAAATGACTGGAAATTAGTGTTATTGAGGTTAATAAGAATGTAGGAACATAAAAAGAGCAAAATTATGTGATTTTAGCATATTTTAGGTTTTTTTCTACAAAATCCAAAACCAAAACACACGAGGGTGGTTTTACCAAAACCAAAACACGAAGCTAATCCAGATCCAAAACCAAAACCACTTCACGGGGGTCGATGAGCATTTCTACTTTGCACCAATTTATAAAAATGTAAACAGAGTTTTATTTAATTACAGGATGCAAATAAGCGTGATGGCAACCATTTTTTTTATGAACACTACTGCTGAACTGGAGGAGGATTATGGGTAGCTGTAATACCGCCTTCAGTTGTCAATGTAAGTACATTCAGGAGCGCCAATTACCTATAGCTAGCGGACATGAAATGCAAACAAGAGGGTAAATTATTATTATTAACTTTTTTATATAGTGCCAGTATGTTCCGCAGCGCTCAAATTAAACGAGACTGGATATTAAGAGACAAATAAGTAAGAGGTCCCTGCTCGCCAGCATACAGGGTTTGATATATGAGGGCAAACATTAGATATTGCATATTGGTCAGGATTTGCCTTTTACTGAAGGAGACATTTAAAAAAAACTGGTGAACACAAATACTTGATAGCTTATTTGTACACTGAAATTGAAAGTTGATATTTGTGTGCTACATGAAAAAACAGTCAGTATTTAACTTATGTGCAAAACAGAAAACTAATTTGCACCCCTTGCATTGTAACATGGTTTTGTCCAGGAGACTGAAATAAGAAGTTTCTCAAGTTAAGATCCTTAATGAATCAGGCCCTAAATTCTCTACCACACAGGCACACACTAGGGTTCGAAGGCAATTAACTTGTCCGGGTATTATTGGACTGTGGAAGGAAACCGAAGCACACATGGAGAACATACAAACTCCACACAGATGGTTCCCCAATTGGAATGTAACCCATGCCCCTGGCGCTGTATGGCAGCAATGCTAACCACTGTGCCTCTTTAAAGCAGTCAAACCTTTCAATCAAATCGAAGCAATCATGTACATATTAACCACAGATCAATTTAATAGAGAAAAACTAGAAAAAAAATTTGAGCTCGACTATATTTGAATTTTAAAATATTATATGTGTGTATTTATAAAAGTTGACACATATCATGTAAATGTGAATTTAGCTTTCTATGTTCATGTTGTAATGACCCATAATAGTGTATAGAATCAGGAAGCACATGATTTACAGCTCTGTGTCAGTCCAGTCAGCACCTGTGGACTCTTAATACCAATACTTACAGCATGAACTTAGCTGACAGCTGCTGTTCTGGTGCAGCGTACTATGCAAATAAGATGCATGTAAAAGGACATTTGGAAGCCCTAATTTTGCAGCACTGTTAAACAAACCAATTAATAAGGCTAGTGTTTGATCATTTTTTTTTCTATAATCAACATATAATAATATCATAATATTCTAAATCTGGTCAACGTGAATATTTTAATCATAAACATTTTTAATTGAATCTATTTTTTCACCACTTTATTTTAATATTTCGCTACAAGCAATATTCTGGTCAATTTTGGGAACATTATATATATGGAATAAATTTTAATAAAGACATTGTTTTAATAACTAATTACTGAGTGCCCCATTTATACATGTTCTCTCTTCTCTTTGTTTTCTTTTTGATGGTGAATATTTTTACATTACTTAAAATAGATCTATCACCTACGCACAGTGAAGGCAGATATTTTGTACGCTTGATGGATATTTTTGAACAATGTAGTTTATTAATTCACAATATCCTTTTGTAACTCAGCAATGTTACTATTTCCTAACAAATTGATAGGTTGACTATTGGTACAGACCACTGTGTGATGAGAACAGGGTGCTGGGCTCTTAGAATAAAGCTTAAGCCCTTCTGGCATCTTACTGATGTTGATAAATCTGTTACGTTATAATGCCATTTCTTCAATGTTGTCATGTGGGACTTGTGTCACACTACTGCACACTGTAAATGTACTCCAAAGGGAGCGAAGGTCATCCAACTGTGTCATTGCCCAAGAACTAATCAGTGTGATCCAAAATATGGCTCTCACCTGGAAATATTAACAAGGGTTAAAATGGGAGGCAGCTCAGCGAGCCCCCCTTATCTTGGTGATTATACTGATTAATCTGGCTACGTTGGAGCCCATTGTTCTGAAGGAGCATTCCATGACTGCCAAGACCTATCGACAGCAGTGGGTCCCTACCTACATGGGGTGTGGAACCAAGCCAAGTGCCAGCCTTCTAGACAAGGAGGTGCCATACAGGACAAGGACATTTATCTAGTACCCTCCTAGTACCCACTGCACACCGCCGTGAAAACCAAACAAACCATAAAAAGAGCTTAGAGTTGTTCATCAGAAAGTACTGATCTGGGGTTATGGCTCCCATTTGACCGGTCAGAATACTCGCTTAGCACACTGCAGGGAGACTCAGCTGGCCTTGCATCGATGTGTCTGTCAAAAGCAGGGTGACATAGGGCTTGGTCACTGCCTTGCTGGCAAAGGAGTGAACCTATAAGGGTGGCTCAGTTGAACCCACATCCGGAGAAGAGTGACTATAGATTTTTCTTTGATGGGGTTGCCTAGCAATTTAACTGTTACATTTGTAAAAGTATTATATTCAATTGGTCAGATTGTTAATAACATTTTTACGTTTCTGAATTTATGGCCTAGGGCTACCAGATTGTAGGTAATAATAATAATAATAATAATAATAATAATAATAAAGCTGCAGAATTGACCAGGTATTGTGAAGTTGCTCTCGTTAAGCCCGGGTGCACTCCTCGCTGGTTGGCGTGGGTAAAAGTGCTAACCCAAGATGTTGTATCCTGACAACCACAAGATGTCTTCCTCTACTGGCATTCGATGACAGATCTACTTTAAGTAATGCAAAGATATCTATGTTCCCTCAAAGGTCCTGACCTAACATGACAGCAGAGCACCAAACAGATAGATTTGTGATGCATGGGGATGTCTCAGATTAATTGAGGATACAAGTTACATGACACTGTTCTACAATTTGGACACACTTAAGGGAATCCCAGATTCAGATATGAAGCCAAAACCAGGATTAAACCGGGTGATATATTACATGTTGATCCAAGTCACGTCCTAGTTACATGAATTTCAACCTACTATGCCGTTCTATATATTCACATTAATATGTTATGTTATGTTATGTTTACTTGACATAAAGCAGAAAACCCCCACAGAGAATAAACTGTAGCATAGTGCATCTACTAAGTACAGGAGACTTCATGTTCCTGTTAGACCACATTTCAGAGGAAAGATTGAGGGGAACAGCTGCAGCCTGTCTGTGTATGGAAAACATGACATAAGCAAGTCAAGAAGCCAATCACGGGAGAGAATGACTGGCTGCCTTTTATATATATATAGTACCGCTATGCTAGATGCTAAATGGGTAGGAGAGGAGGCTCTTTAGAAAGTAATAGCTGCTGAAGTTTAGCAATGTCCTATCAATGTTGAATTTCCAGCTATAATGTGCATTTTCTCTCTTTTACAATAAATATATCTATATACAGCGGTCGATGTGGGGGTGTATGAGGTGGTATGCAATACCACCACTTATCCTATTGCCTTCATTGTAAAACCATCAAATACATTTCACTTACATTCCCATACCACCACTTCTAAATTTCCACTTCGACCACTGTCTCTAGATCTAACTAATATATATATATATATATATATATATATATATATATATATATATATATATATATTTTAGATAGAAGAGAGAACAAGTGGAGAAACATTGTTGCTTTTAGAGATGGCCAATATCTAGTTGAATAGCTAGGACTTCTTACTTAAAATACAGTACATATCATCTATTTATATATATAGCGCCACTAATTCCGCAGCGCTGCACAGAGAATTCACTCACATCAGTCCCTGCCCCATTGGAGCTTACAATCTAAATCCCCTAACACACACACACAGACCGAGAGACACTAAGGGCAATATAATAGCAGCCAACTAACCTACCAGTGTGTCTCAAATGTTCTAGCCCAGGCGCGGGCTGGCCGGTAACAGCCCGGGGGGCGCACAGGCGGCCGCATCACATGACTCGCGTGAACCAATGTAATATTGAACTCATTTTTCATCCGGGGGGGGGGGGGGATGGGGGGCGGCCGGCCTGAACAGCCGTTAGACTGAGTAGCCCGCCCCTGCTCTAGCCATAGGCTCTTCTGGTATGTTGCTTTATTTTTCCCTCAGATTCAAATGGAAAAATATATTATATGCAGCTACTGAACTACCTCATAGGAGGGAAGTCAATTGTTGGCAATTGTTGCAGAAATATCCGCTCATTTTTCTCACGAAAAACGAGCTAAGATTTCAGTTAAATCTCCGTCGCAAGGAGAGTCTCACGGACGTTCAGAGACAATCCACGGCTAATTCTATTCCCTCCATATACTGATGTGTCTTTGTTTTTTTACTGTGCATCAATAGGGCGCCAAAAAATTATGAAAGAAAACTTAGTATGTAGGAGTCCTTCAGATGCCACAGTAATATAGTAGGCTCTCTTTATCACGAACACCCTGATCAGCCATTTTAACTCACCATGCTGATAGAAGTGATAGCCACCTCTTAATTAAATAACCCCTGACAAATCAGAGCTGAATTTCATTTATCAAATGAGCTGTCATCGCTAGCTGTTAATTAACATTTTACAGGGCTGTTCTCGCGGCCTTGTGTCGAGTGCTTTGCTTGGTGTGACAATAATGGTAAATTATATTCTCTGACCTATTTTCGTGTTTTTTTTTGCTTTTTTTTATACAACTTGGAATTCATAATTTAAAGAATATTCAGGGCATTATGAACTATGTATTCCCCACCCAATCATCACCAATATCTCAGTATTTCTGGCATCTGTACATTGAAAGCGATACCGGACCAAGCTCTGGTATGGATAAATTACATTAATATAGAGTATTTATAAACCCCTGAGCATAACAGAGACATTATCAGTGAGTATTGATGTGAAAAGCTAGTCATTATCAAGAACATATCTTAAATATATAATTGTAGTAATAGGGATTATAGTGGTAAGCATGAAGACACAGAACTCTTTAGTAATTGTCAATGAAATGCATGCAAACGTATTAAATATGCAGAATATTTCATGTTGGTTGAGAAAACATGACAATCTTTTTGTAGAGCCGAGTGAGAAAGTGACGTTACTGTTCCCAGAAGATGTTTTAAGAAAAAAGTGGAGGTGTTGCCCATAGCAACCAGATTCTAGCCATCATTTATCACGTACATTCTGGAAACTGATAGCTAAAACCTGGGTGGGTGCTATGAGCAACACCTTCACTTTTTCTTTTCCAGAACTAACAGATATTTTATATGAATGATTTGCTGATTGGAAGGTGAAAAATATACCATCCCATAGAAGGACAAGTTTGAAGCTTATCTTGCACTTGCAGCTATATGAAATATAGGGGGCATAATCAATTGTCGGCAGGATTGCCAAAAATCCCGCGGCCCGCGCACGATTACGGTAATCGTGCGCGAAAAATCAGTTAATACGGTAAAATACTCGCTGGATTTCACCTCGCAGCTCCCTGAGCCGCGAGCTGAAATCCAGCTAGATTTTACCGTATTAACTATAATAGTTTTAACGCAGAGGAACTTTGGGACAATTGAATATGCCCCTTATATCTTATATGTGAGAAAACTGTATTATTTATGTTAGGTTTCCTACTACACAGAATCCCAGAAATAGAGCTCCATCTAGTGGACAGAAGACTCCCTAACATACTACTCTCTGAAAGCTAGACAGCATTTACAGCAGTATACATCAATGTTAATGCAGAGAGCCTTAAAGTTGAACTAGTTGAAAGGTATTTTATTTTTGTAGAGAATGGTGACCTGTATTGCCTTGATTTTTTTTACTCAATATAAGATCAGCTATGTTTACTCAGAAACTGGATGCTGCTATATTTAAGTGAAAGCCCATCACTAACTTGGATCAATACATAAACTGTCCATTAGTAGCAACATAAGCTGATCTTTCACTCACAATTAAAACAGACAATGAAAGTAAGGGTATATCTGTTAATGTAGCATTTTGGGCACTGCACAGCCTATATTGTACTTTCCCGTTGCAGCAGCTCAAACAGAGACAATAGAATGGGTTTAGGTCAGCTGAATACAACACAGCTAAGCTTTGTTGTGTGCATTAGATACACAAGTATATTCACAGAGCAGTCTTATGTCACATCACAGAGTAATGGCAATAAAACCACTCTGGCTGGATGATCTAAAAGTTTTCATGAAAAACACAGAAAGGAGCCAGAATGCATTTCAATACATAAAGTTACAAGCTGATCTGACATCTTCGTCATTCTTTCTGTGTTTGGATTACTCCGTATGGAGGTAATCCCCCAGTAGGAAGGTTGGTGCCAACCATTCTAACCAATTAAAATATGACAGAAGGTTTAAATGTGGCTTATGAGCCTATGTGACATAGTAAATGTTAGAGGACGCAACATAAAAACAAATAATGTACATAATACCTTCCCTTGATCATTATTACCATTTATCTATATAACGCCACTAATTCCGCAGTGCTGTACAGAGAACTCACTCACATCAGTCCCTGCCCCATTGGAGCTTACAGTCTAAATTCCCAAACACACACACACAAAGACAGAAACAGACAGACTAGGGTCAATTTGTTAGCAGCCAATTAACCTACCAGTATGTTTTTGGAGTGTGGGAGGAAACCGGAGCACCCGGAGGAAATCCACACAAACACGGGGAGAACATACAAACTCCTCACAGATAAGGCCATGGTCGGGAATTGAACTCATGACCCCAGTGCTGTAAGGCAGAAGTGCTAAACACTACGCCACCGTGCTGCCCATCCATTGCTCTAGCCATACAAACAAACATGCTATGTTAAAGTAATGGCAAAATTATAAACACTAGGAAAAAGGGCTGCTTTTATTTACCTTTATTTTCATTTAACTCATATAACAGAATTAAAGATTCTGCCTTAGTCTAAATTCCCTAACTCACACACACACACACACACACACACACAGAGAGACCGAGACAGACATACAGAGACTAGGGTCAATTTTTTGTTAGCAGCCAATTAACCTACCAGTATGTTTTTTTGGGAGTGTGGGAGGAAACCGGAGCACCCAAAGGAAACCCACGCAAACACAGGGACGACATACAAACTCCTCACAGATATTAATTTGGTGAAGGTGCCTCACATTTCTTGTACATAGAAGGGTGCTTACATATAGCCCGGATCATTGCCACTCAACTGTGGCAATCAGCGGACAGCTCCGCAGAGCCCGAAGATGAAAGACAGCTGCTGAAATCTCTACCAATCAGCAACTGGCTTTCATTTTCAGACACTGCGTTCCAATCCCCCAGTTCCTGAGCTTCCCCAGATTTGTCAAAAGTGAGCAGTAGAGACTCCACTATATGGAAGTACCTAGTTCCTGAACAGTGCAACAAATGGAGGGGGCTCCAAAATTATTTACTTAAGAGGGTATAGTATGTAAAACAAACATATGCAAGAACAAAGGTGAGGGAGTGACACCCCTTGTATCTTTTCTTAGAGAACCAAACAGTAAAAATGTAAATAATTTACAGAAACGACACAAAAGGACTTTTCCCCCTTTCTACTTTATTAGCGTCACATGGTCAAACTTATCTTAGTAAGTTTTTCTGGACAAGAGCTGAAAAGTCAAAAAAAAAAAAAAAAAACACAACTGTTCAGAGAGGCAATATTACATGCAATCAGTATATGCCGAGGAATGTACAAAAGAAAGACGAAACGGAACAAAAAACAAACACCGCCTAAAACAAAAGAACAACAAAAGTGCCAAACAATTGTGTTACACATGAGAACATTAAAGTCAGAACTGTGCAATTTTCTTCACTGTCATCAAGGCAATGTGTTAGTACAACATGGGAGCATGCATACACACAGGAAATACAAAGATATGTACAGAATCTGAGTCCTGCCAGAGGGGTTTTTTTTTTAAAAATACTGCTCAGCCGTTTATGTGTTGTTGATTCATCTGCTCGATGTTACCAGCTCAGGCCACATTCAACTCCTAAAGAATCAAAAATGACTAAAATTACATTATAAAAAGTTTTTAAAATGTCATCTCCCTCTTCCTTCTCTGACTTTCCCCGTGAGGGGGTTAAAAAGGAACAGCCTGGCCAATCACAGCTTTCGAAAAAGGAGCCTTCAGAAGACGTGGTCACAGCATCATTAGGGTTTTGCCTTCAGAGCTCTTCAGAATTCTCTGCTACATTCTCGTTGATGAAGCCAGTGGAACACAATGCTTATAAATACTTGTTTTAAGTGTGCAGCAGTCCAGGGATTCATAAATACAGTATGTTAGAAGTCTAATGTCTCTTCACATGTCTCACGGAGGTCATCTCGATTTAAGCCTTGACATCATCCACTCCAGTCCTTGACACAAGCTAAACAGCAATAACAAATAAAAGCACGATAAGTAATGTATCAAATACTAATAAGCTGAAAAATCAAACTGAAAACTTCTGCTATTTTGGAGGTATTGTTAGCAGCCAATTAACCTACCAGTATGTTTTTTTTGGAGTGAGAGAGGAAACCGGAGCACCCAAAGGAAACCCACGCAAACACGGGGACGACATACAAACTCCTCACAGATATTAATTTGGCTTTACTATTCATTAACGTGCATGTGCCAAGTTGTAGTGTAAATGAAAGATGTGGCCTCACCCTTCTCCAGTAAGAGCACAGCACGCCTGTATGTGCCACTGATGATCTTTTACTGATGTTAACTTCAAGTACTGGGAAATTTCTGCGACCGTCATACACTCTTTCACATCTTGCTTGTTTGCAAAGACCAGCAGCCCGGCTCTCTTCAAGTCCTTGAATTCAAAATTTATAAAAAAAAACAAAAAAAAAAAACAACCCTTATTTCCTCATACAATATCATTGGTATCACTTTAGGACTACTGGTTATTTGGGAGCTTCTGAGAGAGAACTATAGAGAATGGAAGCCCCCAGCCTAGCTGCTCAGCAGCAGTGGCGGGAGCACCTGGACAGGAAATGATTGGCTCACATCCTATGCTGGGAATCCCCAGCCAATTACAACTCGCTGCTATTGAGCACATGGCCAATCGTGATAAGGCTGCGGGTCTCTAGCCCCTATCAGAGCACTGTAGAAAGGTAGCTCGTGTACAGGTAATTCCAGATTTGAAAATATAATTTAATTATTATTAATATTAATGTCCTCATGTTACAGAGCAATGCAGCAGAAGGTGGTCCTAGCATAAAGCTCTGGTTCCTGTCTGCAAAACTGGGGACAAGCACTGGCTGAGCTCATTTATACCAGATATATCTCACCTCATGAGATAACATTTTATATAGCTCCTCTCTGGTCACGGAGATCCGCTCTCTGTCGGTGCTGTCCACAACAATGATTACAAACTGGAGATGGAAAGAGCACATTTTAAATTGGGCAAATAAACAGTAAAAAGCACTGGAATCAACACGGGACAATTACTGCAAAATGTGATCTATAAATCCCTATTATCTGCCCAACAACCTTAACATACCAGAAATGCAGACCTATCAAACTCAGAATTAGCGAAGCATTTACACCTGTCCCTCCCCTCTAGATTGTAAGCTCTCAGGACATGTGTCCATAATAAAAATGGTGCTCAGTTCTCACCACAATTCCCCTGGTTTCTGCCCATACCTCTGTGTTTGTATAATAGGTATTCCATGAAGAACGGAGAGATTCTTGGCCGCCAATATCCCACATTAGAAATCGAGTATTATTCACCACTATCTCCTCCACGTTGCTCCCTATGGTTGGGGAGGTGTGCACCACTTCATTCATGGAACTGGAACAGACAGACATAGAAACACTTATACAGATGGCAGTTACTTCCCAGATCAGCAGCCTCACAACTGTAATGCCGGCTGTAAATTATAGCCCCCTCTTTTGTATAGAAGACATCCCCATATCCACATTACCTTTTCTCACATGCATCGCCAAGACCTCTCTGAAGCTAAACTTAACGCTCCTATGTGCCCCTATTTTGGCTCATCATTAACTTGAAGTTTATTTTGCATTTACTGGAACAGAAAGCTACATTTCTGCACATGACACCCAAAAAGAGGCATTAGTTACAATGACAGAATAAAAACACAATGTCACATGAATGCCATATTGTATTTCGCTTCAAGTTAAAGAGTAACCGATGTCTTTACCCAGTAGAGGTGTTGCGGCCCAATACATATTCATAATGCATCTCATCTATTCATTGGGAACAGATGCATCATGAATGTCATGCAGGGCCTCAGTAGTGTCAGACATTCCTATTGAATTGATAGGTTGCAAATATATCTTTGGGTTACAAAATGGCTCCCCCCACTAGGGGCAGGTGACGGGTGCTTTAAATCCGCTCATTAAATTGCTATGCTTCTAGTGTTGGGTGGTATCATCCTGAGAGCCAAATCTGTATCCCACCTCTCAGCCGACCATCACTCTACACAAGATTTTATTCCATCTATAAAACTATTATTTATTATACTTGTCTGAAAACATTAATTACAAGAACTGCAAATTCACACAACTAGGTTATTTCTTATCCCTGGTATAATCATAAATGTGCAATGTGTAAATGACCGTGTACTTACAACTGATACAATATTGTCGTTTTTCCAGCATTATCCAGTCCCACAATAATAACTTTGTGTTCTGAAATACAGAATTATAGGAATCATTTAATGTTTGCTTGATAAATACACACAACAAAAACAATGACTACTACACATACATGTTTGTTTACGCATCACATTCAGCAGTGACCACATTGTGTATACATGAATGTTTATAATATATATGTATATATATATTATACACACACCCCTATCCTATCTTGCTATATAAACGCTGTAATATATACGCCTGCCATCTTCTGTGGTGCCACTCTCAGCGAGTCCTCTGCCAACAATTACCCTGCTCCACCACCTCTGACTTTGAACAGAGAAAAGAAATTAACACCATTCGACATAGGTTTATGATGCAGCTGGCAGTAAACAAAGCACGTAACACACCTTGGTCACTGAAGATGGCAGACTGTACTACAGATTATATAAACATTGCTTTCATTTTTGGCAGCATAGAGCAGATATTTGTAAATGTGCTGCACAAACAATGAAAATTATAATATTTTTTGGCAGCAGTCTGGCTACCATTGTGGGACCACCAACACTAGACACAAAAATATCCTGGAAGGACCACTTAAAGAATAACACTTTGTTAACTTTTACTCAACATCCCCCCAACTATCAGATCCGTGGGAACGAATGTTTTGTGGGGTTGTTTTTATTTGAACTACCACTTTAATGCTGAGCCACAGGGAGTCCAATATGGGATCCTAAATCTTCTAGTCAGGAAATGGGGGAATGAATGGGGAACTCTTTTTTTTTTTTTTTGTTCCAATTCAAATCCTCCAATTGATAATCTGATCAATCTACTACCTTATGATAGAAAAAATATGTACAATGATTAGCTTCTCTGTAGCAGTAATGTTTAAGGGCTGGTTAAGGCATGTGTGTTTTATATGCATTTTAGTGATGTATTATCAATGTGTTCTTCATGAGCTTTACATAATACAATGTATTGTACAGGTAACACTTCTAACACGTGAAAAATAGATTATGTCACATTCTAAAAATTTGGCATTCTAAAATGAGTCTCATTAAAATTGTAGTACACAAATGCAAAGCTCCCCCATTCCCCTTATATAAACACACTAGAGCACTATTCCTTTGCACACATAATGCCGTATTTCTGCTACACTCCTGCAGCAGAGGAGTTGTCTCAGAACAAATGTGACAGTGAGCTCATGCACCAGATACACAGTATCAAGGCTATAGTATGTTTATTTAAAAAAGGTCATCTTGAGGTATTTATTAAAAGGATGCAGCTTGAGTAACATAGCAGCATGTTTTTTTAAGTACTGTGCAACTGTCCCCACAAAAAAATTAATATACTTAACGGCCATCTGCCATATTTACCAGTAAAACTACACTGCATATCTGTCCCACTACCATAAAAACAGAGTAGCTGTAGAGAGAGCACTAGCAACAGAGCTACAGGGTGGGACACTGTGGCCACAAAGTCGCAGCTCTTGGATATTTCAGGAGATTATATGTTGCAGATCTGCACGTTAACTGTTGCAATTCTGCCATGTGCATAATACAACACTAAATCGAAGATAGGCAGCCTCTATGTGCCTACAGTGGAAGTGATAAGGCATGCTGGTACTAGTAGTGCCACAGGTCGCCTAATCTTGCATTCAATGCGATAAGATTACTTCATCCTCCACCTGTTATGTGGTGAATGAGGGCAGGGCATATGGACCTCTTACCCTGGTGGCTGAACAGCCTCCATATCTTGGCGAACAGTATTCCCATTATGGAAGGAGCTCCAGTATGCAGACTAAGGGCCGCTCCTCCCCGAGCACATCTCAGTCACACGACACCTCTCAGCTCAGCCATGTCCATTGCAAACTGATACTTCGACTTTTCCTCCTGTCACACAGCTGGGCGCACAGTCGATGACGTTAATACAGACTCTGTGCAGGCTCTCCGCACCCCGTTCACCCAAGAACAGAAAAACACTTTCTTATTTATATGTCCCCGGTGATAGAGACATCTTTCTGACGTCAATTACATAAGGTTTTGTCTTTATTAGACTTCAGCAAAATGGCCACCGCAATGTACGCATACGTACCCGAACGGAGACATAAAATGTATCAGCCGATGACGTTAATAGAGAGTCTGTGCAGGCTCTCCGCACCCCGTTCACCCAAGCACAGAGAAACACTTATTCATGTGTCCTCGGTGATAGAGACATCTTTCTGACGTCAATTACATAAGGTTTTGTCTTTATTAGTCTTCAACAAAATGGCCACCGCAATGACCGCATACGCACACGAACGGAGACATAAAATGTATCTCTGGTGCTAACTGACAAAACTGAATGTATTCAATTACAAATATGAAAACTGTATTTTTACATTACTGGGGGCAGTATGTGATCCCTGAATCTTTTTTTTCACACACACAAACACAATGTGATATATCTGCCTTACTGCTGGATCAAGAGGAGCTGTTTGCGGACGCTGAAGAGAGCGAACTGCTATTTCATGTTTTATAGTGTCTGCGTGTCCATAGATAAAGCGGCGGCCATTTTGGCGAAGCAAAGTTCATTCATTCGTCATATGAATTGTATATTTTTGACCATTTGTGCGTCTGACACGTCATGAGCATGTGTCATTGATAACTGCTTAGGTTGCAAAGGTCATATTGGCTTTCCAGCACACAGATTGACTTTTTATTAAAGGGGAAGTACAGTTAATGGATTTTATCATTTCTTGTGCTGTGCATTAGATCAAATAAAAGGTTGCTATTTATGTTTCCTCTTTGTGATGCTAAATACTTTTGTGTCAAAAAATACAAAAATATAATAGGAGTGATACCTTTATTGCCTAACCAAAAAAAAAAATTTATTATATTTGCTAGCTTTCAGAGCACAGAGGCCCCTTCATCAGGCAAGTTTACAAAGGAATGACTGAAAAAAGGGCACAACATTTAAGAGCTGTTGCATCAAGAAATTTGTACGGTGGGGATACATCATTAAAATATCTAAAGTAATAAAAATTAGGTTTTCATTATGGATGGAAGAGTAAAAGTCCTACGAGTTCAGAGGTCTGCACTCTGCTGTGGGGTGTGAAGTGTGTCCATGCAGTGGGTCATAAATCCAGATGTTAGATTGAGTCCTTCATTCAATGAGTGGAATGTTCTTATCAGCTTTAATTCCCATATTTTTCTCTCCTTGTTATTTCTAAAAAGACCTTTCAGTATTAGGACTTTAAAATCTGTCATACTGTCTCCTGGTCCAGAGAAGTGTTTACCCACGGCGGTGTCCAGAATCTTCTTTATTGTGTGTCTGTGTAAATTCATCCTGCATTGCAGTTTCTGCTTGGTCTCTCCAATGTAAATTCCCTCAGGGCACTTTGTACACTGTATCATGTACACCACATTGGAGGGTGTACATGAGAATGTGTCAGTGATTTTATAGCCCCGATGTGTGTTTGGTATGTGGACTGTGTTTGTTGGTAGGACATGGGTGCAGGTTTTGCATTCTTTGTTTTTGAAAGGGAAAGTGCAAGTCTCTGATGGTGATGAGAGAGCACCTCTAACAATATGTGTCCTCTTGAAATTAATATATATATATATATATATATATCTATATATATATATATATATAGATAGATATACATATATATATATATATATATATATATATATATATATATATAATATTGGTAGGTGATGTTATTATAACTAAATCTAAATTATTGAATGTATATAAAAATGACATGAAATGAAAATAGTTGTTAAAATCATTGTTTATTATTATTATTATTATTATTATTATTATTTTTAACATTTAGGAACCATGGAACATTCAGTTCTGGTGTATTCAATGGATAATCCATTATCATCAGGGACTCCCTTATGCCACTAATTCGATATACTTGTCCTAGCTGCTTGTGGCCTTCACACCATGGGCCACCCTGCTGCTACCGGTACAACATACTTCCCTCCTGCTCTCATACTCATGGAGACGTTGGGGAGCAGTCATATTCCTCACTCAGCATGATAGCTGTCCGGTCTGCATCCGATGAATCCTTGGCCTGGATTGCAATTTCAGTGCGCGGCCTACCCTTCCTCTGCGGCCTTCTGTCATTGATACGAACCTACTGTCCGTCCTTGCTGCTACATCACCTGACAATCTGGTGCCCTCCGTGGACAAGATCCCTCTCCGTCACAGGGAGCCCTGCTGAGTCTGTGAGTCTTTATACTCACTTGTGGTAATGTGGCCCATTGGCTGTCAGAGAATCCGACACGGCATATGCAAGGCGGTGAGTCAACTTTCCAGGCTTCCCCTCTATATTGCTTAATAGTCTCATGGCTGAACTTGCCTAACGCTTGGAACTCTTACATATATTTCAAGTGCACCGGAGCCCTATTGTTTTTGAATTCACCCCTACAATCAGGCAACTGGTTTCCAGTCGCTGTGCATTGGCCACTATTTCCTTGCATCTGATAGAGACTGATAGTTACTCCAATCCTCTGCACCTGATCCAGGTGACTCCCTACTTGATTATTGGAGGCCTAGCTCAGATTACATTCTTATTGTGGAATGCCTTCTAGGGCTGTGGCAGCTATCTGGTCCCACGGCAGCCATCGGCTCCCCACAGTACCTGCACTCTTCTAATATCTACTCCTTTTTAGAGGATACCATAAGTAATGTTTCTAACAACTCATATGGCCTGACCGAGTCCTTTCAACAAATTTCTATGACTCCCTAGCCCAAACAATATGAGGGACTGTGTGTGGTATCCTGGATCTTCTATCATCTTAGTAATGTTGCATTTTTACTTTAACCTGCTTTATTTCCACACTTTCTGAATGGTAAAAAAAAAAAGCCAGAAGAGCGTACAGAAGAAAAAAGCAGGAAGAAGATCTTTCCTGCCCAATGTTTTTCAATATCTCGCATCTGACTTTGTGCCTCCCCCACTGACATCTACTTCTCAGCAGCAGGCCCACACCGTACAAGTGGCTTCCTCCCAACACGCCAACAACGCTGCAAGTGCTCAAGTCAATCTGGATGAAATTCTTGTCCACCTCCGATCCTTACCTACAAAGCAGGATCTTCCTACCAAGCAAGATTTCTTGGACCTTAAAAAGAACCTCAGGGACACTGTGAAGTCATAAATTGCAACACTAGCACTGGCAGTTCTGTACAGTTTACAAAGATCTTCCTCACATCTCTTCTAGACTGACTGCTTTTAAGGAGCAAAACAAAGTATTCAGCAGATCTCCAGGCTAAGCTACATGACACTATTTCTTTGCATGGTCAAGAACTCAGATCTGTCTTGAAATGCCTGGATGGCCTACACAATAGAGTTCCCTGCATGTCGGCACTTCCGTTTTACAACACAAAAAAGAGAGACATTCAGCTTTGGGAATTTAAAGCAGCAAAGACAGGACCCCACAACTTGACAGTTTATTTTAAGGGTTAGGGTTAAGCTTGTCGCTTTAAATTCACAAAGCTGAATGTCTCTCTGTTTTGTGTTGTAAAACGGAAGTGCCAGGATACAGGGAGTTCAGAATTGATAGCAGTCTGCAAGATAGTGTTTTTCGGATATGTTCTGTGTCTCTCTATTAATGTAAGTCAGCATTTCAAGCAGGTCGCTTTTATGGCAATCGGATTATATATGTCTTTATACTCAGTGTCGTTATTAAAAGCATCGTATTAACCATTACCACGCATCCACTTATGCAGAACTTTTAGAGGCAAAACAGCGCTTAATAAACTTCTGAATGATAAAATTAAATTGTTTTTTGAAAATGTAAACATAAATTATATCCTTGGGGTAACACAACAGGCAAGATGCTAGCCAAAGTACTATGCACCCAAAAACAATAAACCTATATTCATTCCATTAAAGATGATAAGGTGACTTGTGTTTTCACCTTTGATAAACTCGTACAAGCTTTCCAAAAGTATTACACCACCCTTTATAATCTGAAAAATGGCCCTCCCTCACAAGATGACAACGCTTTCAAAAACTTAAAAAGCGAATTATTTAAAATCAGTGCAGTACCCACGGATTTCTCTTGAAGTTTGTGAGTACCTTGACCTCCCGTTCATGAAGGAGGAACTAGTTGCCACTCTAGCTTCTACTCCCAATGGGAAAAGTGTGGACTAAGATGGGTTTCTTGTTATCAGGTGGGATTTGTATTAGGTACAGAAGCTAAAGACAAAACTACCAAGGTGATTGATCTACTATCAGCATGTGAGAAGCAGCAGATCCCATGTGTCATCTAGTCCTCAGATGTGGAGAAGGCATTTGATAGAGTAGATTGGCAATTCAAGGTGGGTGCAGTGGAGCACTTGGGACTGGATTCTCTCTAGCCAGGATTAGGGTTAATGGTGCCTTTTCAGATCCATTTATTATTATGAATGGAACTGGTGTTCTCTCTTCCCACTCATATTTGTGCTCTGCATGGAGGCTTTTACAAGAGCCAACCTGGGTGAATGGAGACATCAAGGGAGTGCAGATTGGGGAGAGGTAAACTTGCCCTCTTTGCCATAATGGCCAATCCGGTTGTCTCCCTCCTTAATCTAATGTCAGTATTCTAGAGATTAAGCTACGTATCCAAATTTAAGATAATCTACATTGGAAACCTTGTAGTTTCCAAGGCAGTTGCTTCTTGTCATCTATCATCCTCATCATCATCACCATTTATTTATATAGCGCCACTAATTCCGCAGCGCTGTACAGAGAACTCACTCACATCAGTCCCTGCCCCATTGGGGCTTACAGTCTAAATTCTAAATTAAACACACACACACACACACACACACAAAGACAGAGACAGACAGACAGACAGACTAGGGTCAATTTGTTAGCAGCCAATTAACCTACCAGTATGTTTTTGGAGTGTGGGAGGAAACCGGAGCACCCGGAGGAAATCCACACAAACACGGGGAGAACATACAAACTCCTCACAGATAAGGCCATGGTCGGGAATTCAACTCATGACCCCAGTGCTGTAAGGCAGAAGTGCTAACCACTACGCCCACCGTGCTGCCCATCCATTGCTCTGGCCATACATACAAACAAACATGCTATGTTAAAGTAATGGCAAAATTATAAACACTAGGAAAAAGAGCTGCTTTAATTTACCTTTATTTTCATTTCATTTCATTTCATATAACAGAATTAAAGATTCTGCCTTATACATACCTCCGAACTGTCTTGACTTTAGTGGGACAGTCCCAAATTTAGGGCTCTATCCCGCTGTCCCACCCAGGGGAATGTTTGTTCCGTGGGTGGAAATGTTGGGAGAAGAAAGATAACTAATAGGCAGCCTAGCGCCTTACTTCCCTCATTGTAATGTGGTCACGATCCCTGTCCAGGTCTGGGGACATGCGTGTTGGGAGGTATGCCTTATAAATATCGCAACATGAAAATAGGGTAAAATTAGAAAAAATATTGAACCTCAAAATAGACAAAAATCTGTTCTATAAATGCTAGAGATCTTTCATTAATGTGTGTTTAGCCCTCAACGCCATAACGCCTTCCAATGGTAGCACAGCTTTAATATAGGTAATGATGCATGACTTGAAGTGTTGCCTTTGGGTTTAGTATTTGTCACACGTGTGTTATATGAAATTGGTGAAGCTTTTGTGGTTGGTCCTGTGTCCAGTAGAGTAGACTTAGTATGATTACCAAAGGGTTTTTACACTCAGTTTGGATGTTAGTAGCAGAGGTCCCAGGCCATCGGGCAGCATACAAGCTCACCCCATCCTTTATACTACACCCCCACACACATCATACGTACCTCATCCAGAGATGTTTCCCAGTGCAGCATGCCTTCTCTGCTGTTCTCTACGGAATCTGCCTCCCATTAAATCTTGTCTGCTTCTACTGGTCTTATCTGTGCATCTTTATCTTTTTTCTGCCCCATCCCCTTGTTTTGTTCTGTTCCAACTTGTTTCTGATTGCCCATTGTTTTTGTCCTTCTCTTATTTTTTATCTGTTCCACTATGGTTTTTTTTTTGTTCCCTCTCGTCTTTTGTGTGACTCAATGCCCTGCTTAAGACAGATAGGTTTTTCCTCTACCTGCTGCCTTTTTAAAATAGCACTGTCGTGATCACTGAGATATTGCAGTTATAAGGATTAACAAATAACATAATTGTGGGGATTAAGGTCTAATCATAACTGTGTTATAAATATTGTATATCAGATGAATCCATTTATAATTTGAGTTTCTCTGTAAGCAAAGGTGTAAAATATAGACAATATAATTCAGCCTCCAAAATACCAATTACAATCCAAATAATTAGTGATCAACCTCATATTCATAAATAGTATGATGAAGGGCAGCCCATACGTCAAATAAAGTGGTCTGTCATGCAGAGACCAAGAGGAAATTAGTATCAGCTCACCTACTACACAGGACCTATTGATGTTTGCTATCTGGAGTCTTGTAAATTTGTACTGGATTTAATAATGATAAAATTAAGTCTGTATGACACTCCACAGGAAAGTTAGGTCACATTTTAGAATTAGATATTAAATTAGGGAAGATGCAAATTGTGGTTGTAAACAGTGTCAAAGGCCCCTGTGGAGACCGCAAGCCTGGTGGAGGGGAACAGTGTCTTTAAAAAGATGACACCGGTTACAAGCCATTGATAAGCTATCCATCTTCCAAGCCAATGTCACTTGGCGTAGATTATACAGCTCATATGTAAATTTATATTCTGGAACCTTTTCCTTTTATTTTTAAATCTGTTCTATCGTATTTTTTTGTCACCTTTTCTCAGGCGCGGGCTGGCATATTTCTGCCCGGGGGGCGCACAGGCGTCATGAGATGCAGCCGCGGGTCAAAATCAGGTGATTTTCCATCCCAGGGGCTGCCCTAACAGCGCTGAAACTGAGGGGCCCGGGGGACCGATGCCCCCCTGCCCCCTGGGCCAGCCCGCCCCTGCCTTTTCTTAATTGTTTTTATAACCTGTAAGCATTGTACTTTTTGTATATTAAATCTAAAAATGTAATAAGTGCTGTGTTTATTGCTCTAAACGAATTAACTGCCAGTTTAGAAGGGGTAGAGGTTGCTTGGCTGTGTTAACTCTTTAAATACTAGTGTGGGAGTGTGAACTATTTTCGCTATCAGAGCACAGAGTGTGCGCAATTGAGTAATTAAGTCATAGCGTGCTATGGGCCTTATATGTAGATGGTGGCAGAACCTAAGTGTGTAAGAGGTGTGTAAGTGGGAAGTCTGTGTTAGGAAGGGAACAGTTAAGTCTGTAACCTAAGGGATAGGTGAGCGCAAGGTGTAGGCTGGAATCCTGTGTGTTCCCTTACAGTAAGCTTCCAAGTCACGCATGCGCAGAGTGCGGTTTGTGATAGGTAAAGGTAATATATGTGATATATTGTTTGACGATTTGACTTTACACTAAGATACTCTCACACTCAGGGGCACCGAGAAGATTGGGGGGGGGGGGCAGGTACAAAGAACCGGGGGGCTCAGGCCTGCTTGTGTGGTGGGAGAAGCCACCAACATGGTGTGGTCACTCCCCCTTTGGCAATTATGGAGGGGCCCCAAGAAATTGTTGTGCCAGGGCCCGAAATTCCTCTCAGCAGCCCTGCTCACTCTCACAGAAATAGTTATATACCACAGATAACAAATCTTCTCTCCTAATCAGTTCTAAAGTGCAAATACTCTTAAAAATTATTTTCAACCAAATATTCCATTGAAGTGTAATATGCCGTCTGTAAATAATCTTTGTATACTTTTCCTTTTCAGTGTTAATTGAGTGTGAGTGCTGATAGGTACATATAATATACACTTTATATGGTTTGAATATTCACAAACTGCCTCAGTGTTATCACTGATTCCTAGTGAATTGATCGCATTCTCGTATATTGGCTATAATGGATCAGCCAAAATAAATTTCTCCCTCCACAAAACAAACCTATCCAGAGGATATCAAAACTAGAAAGATGAGCATCAGTATGTTTTTCCATTGCGTAATCAATTAAACCAACCCAGGTTGGCAATCAGACTTTAAGGGAAGTTCTGTCCCCTTCTGTGATGATCTATTTAGAGCTCATTAAGTAAATCATTCACCACTATTGTATCTTTATAGGGTTTTCCTGAAAGCCATTTTTTTTTATCTTAACACTGTATTAATTTCAACTGCCAGGATGTAGAAGTAAGGTAGAACCATACTTGCCAACTCTCCCTGAATGTCAGGGAGACTCACTGAAATAGGAGTGATCTCCCTCACTCCCTGAAGAGTCTGACAGTCCTTAGCCAGTACAAGACGTGGTTGGCTTCGCCATCTGTGACATGATGACACAGTTCAGAAATTGTGTCCTATGTCCATGTATTGATGCCTATGGAGGTGGCCATTTTCATGGAGACCAAGATTTAATCAAAGACTGACAGGTAAGACAACATTACTTCAGTAATGGAGACAGAAATGTAAAACACACTTCAGTCTCTAGAGATTCATTAGCTGCTTTTCTTTAACGCATAGTTGCCTACTCTCCCAGAATGTCCAGGAGACTCCCGCATTTTTGGGAGACCATTCGGGCTCCAGGGAGAGCAGGGCAACCTCCCCATTCTTACCCCTGCAATAGATAAGTGGCTTAATGACGCAAATATCGTGTCATCTTAGCCCCACCCCCTGCTGTAATTGGCCAAAATTGAGACAATTATTTAGGGGGCGTGGTCAAAATGATGCAATCCGTCAAGCCCTGCCCCCGCACGCCCACCTCCCCCAGGATCTCCCTGAAGCCAACGAGGAAAAGTTGGCAAGTATGGGTAGAACACAGTCTTTGTTTATACCTTTCACAAATAATGCAACATTTTTCTTTACCACTTTGCTGAAGACACTTTATTAAACAAGTCTGTTTCTTGGTTGCAAAGGTGTCCTTCAATAAACAAAATAAATACCCAGCACACAAGCAAATACAAGATTTTTCATTTATTATAGAAAAAAAATGTTAATGCAGTTAATTTTTTTTTTTTTACACTTCTAGATTCCATAAAACAAGTCCAGAGAAATTAGGATGCTGAAAGCATGCAGTCTGCATTTGCTTTGTTAAATGTTCCTTTTCACAAAAATAACACCACTTTTTTTTTATCTCTGTAAGCCACTAAAGCAGAGGAAGAGCAGAGCATGCAACACTTTACACCTTTGCATAGTCATTTTTTTTTTTACCCAGCATGCCTTGTCGAAATGCTACACATATTCATAGATAAAAGTAGAAAGGGTTAATCAGCGAAAAAAACCATACAAATTTTTTTGACTGTTTTGGTTTAGTAAAGGCAGAATTCATTTCCACAGTCCAGTTTAAAATGTTTCGTCTATTGGGTAAATGTGTTTCACAACATGACATTAGCGTAAATACTTCAAAACCTTTTTACATTGTGATTCAAATTCTGCAACAACTTTGCTTTCAGGATTGGTTTCAAATATTCAAAAGGGCTTAATATCTTGTATTTGCTCAGTTATTCCTCAGTTTCTTTAATCATAGACTCTTTAATAAACATTAAATCTTTTCACAATCTACAATCTACGTACATTATGTGCTCTTGCTAAGTGTACCCATCAAGTGGAGGTGGCCATTTTGTGGACTGAACCAAGCTTGAGAATGCGGCCAATCAGTTCACTAGGAACTAGCGATATTATGTATGGCTGCCAACGGTCTAAATTAGACACACTCTCTTAAAATATTTAGACCTGGAAATGTGTGTCTCTGGAAATGTCCTTCAACGTCTGATTAAGACACCATTGAGCCCTACGCAACATACTGCTTTGGGCCCCGTTTCCCCCTCCCACCAAAATGAACGCATAAAAATGGATTTGAGTAATCTGCGCCCCTCAGTGAGAGATTATAAATGTTCACAACTATGCAGTATGCTTCCGTGATGTCACTATTTCCTCATGGATGGAAAGGCCGCATTCTCAGGTGTATTGATGCAGCACACAAAATGGCTGCCTATACAAAATGGTTCACTGTAATAATTCTGTGTTTACATCACTCCATGCTGTAGTCCATGGCAACAAAGTATGTACTTTACTTTTCACATGAAAAATAGCATTTTTGCTGTATGTAGAGAAAAATAAAATATGCACCTGTAAAAACAACATTATAATATATTCACATACTGCAATTAACCGTCACAATGAACATTAAATGAAATGCATCCTGATGACACTTTTAACTGGAGTTAACAATGTACAGATTTGTTCTTTATTTTCATTATCAAAAACACAGCTGCCAAACTTGAAATTCATCTTTTTTTGTAAACTAATCACCTTGTGCTAATACAAATGTGCTTTATTACTTCTGCCTCAAATATTTAATAATTCGCCTAACACATATATATATATATATATATATATATATATATATATATATATATAAATATATCTATATATCGATAGACAGATAGATAGATAAATCTATCGATATATATACATATATATGTATATATATATGCATATATATATATACATATGTATATATATATATATATATATATATATATATATATATATATATATATATATATATATATATGTTCTAGTACTATATATTACATTATTTGGTCTGTTCACCAGAAAATAATTCAGCTGAATATGTGCCCATGGATTACTATTGCAAGTGGTAGGTGCAGGCTTGACATGGAATCAGCCAATACGCTGTGGACTTTAGTTACCTTGAACACTGCTGGACTTAATGAATACCAGTCACATACATACAGTAATACAGTAGAGGCATTTTTTGAGCTAAACTCATATTCAGCCTATCAAGTCACTAGGAAATCGTTCACCATACCTCACAACATTTCTAAAGTGAGACACGGCCACACCTCTTCAGAAGAGGGGACCACCCCAACTGCTCTAAGGACACCCCTGAATTTCCAAGTACTCCCAGCTTCCCGTAAGTCAGGACAAAAGTGCCGATCTGCCGGATGGGGTGACAATCCACTCAAACCGGGATAGTCCTACCGAAATCGCTAGTGAGTTGATGAGCTTCATTCTCAAGAATATTGGTTCACCCCACAAAATGGCTGCCTCCACTGTGTGCACAGTAGGTGACAGGTACTTTCCAACAATAAATGCACAGAATACATACATTTTGTATTCAGAAATATTAACCCCTCCCCCTGAAATTTTTGTATGAATACCATAGTCCTTACTTAAATTAAGACTATAGGTAAAAGTGGAACAAGACATTATTATGATCCATTAACTGAAAGCAAGTAATAAAGGTTTGTATAACAACCAATCCCATTCTAGCTTTGAACAGCCCAGTGCAAATTAGACATATGAAAGCAAATATCTGATTGGTCGTTATGGGCTACACTTGTTTTATCTGCACCATATTATGAAATAATCTATATTATCTATTGTATCACAGTAAAATTTAAGACTTTGGCCTAATCTTGCTTCTGCTAAAGTCTGACTAATAATCGTGTTATTGCTTAAAAGTTTGGGTTTTGGCCTGAGTTTTGGATGCAGGATTTCCTGGGGTGTCGGATCGCTTTATAAAAATGATTTTATGGAACGTTTTCGTCAAAATTTACAATATGTAAAATAAATGATTTCCTTTCTGTTTTATTGATTTTAGTCTGTTTTTTTCAGAAATTTCTGGGTGTTCAGTACCAGTGTGTCAGCTACACAACAGTTAGGTCTCACATTATGATATGTATGGCTCGATTCACTCAATTGGTCTGTGGCAGACTCTGAGCTAATATCACCATCAGCCGACTAGTGCAAATGCTGCAGCTACATATTGATCCTCAGATATACATGAAAAATTAATCTACAACATTTCATGGATTATAGGGGCTGTCAAGTATCCATCTAGAGGAATTTATACATTATAATTGAAATAAAAGGTTCACTTGAACCTTTTAAATTTTAACAAAAGTAAATAAATACTTTATAGTGGTAAATTGTGTATTTATTATATATATAATATATATATATATATATATATATATATATATATATATATATATATATATATATATATATTACAGCTTTCATTGATTATGGTCATTTAACTGTACGGTAATCTGCTAGCATTTTACTTTTTCAATGTTTAACAGTTAATTATTTTTATTACCTTTGGACACAACACAGATCAGCTCTGCTTTCTGCACTGGATAATTTCACCCCGAAAGCAGTTTTGTATTTTAGATACAACAAAAACATAAACGGATCTGCCTAAATTGTATAAAAGATGTAGGGAAAACCACAGACGGTAAATCAATGTATCTAGTAAAAGCTGCAGAAGAGCGCGTACAAACCCAATAAATTAAAGTTGTCTAAAGGTGAAAAAAACATGTTAAGTTCATGTATGTGTTAACAAGCCACTGCCACGTACGAGACCTCATAACTTCCCATTAAAATGTTTAGTAGATTCGCCAAATTGAGACACTTGAGTTGCATAGAATTACATTTTGTGTGACCCTGTTTGCCCTAGAGTTTAATCTCCCTGCTGAAAGGGAACGCAGAGCATGACATTAATTTGCAATCACTTTTACGGTCATTTGCTTTGTTGTGGCCTAGATTTTGGAAAGCATATGGAACATAAAACAGATATTGCAGAAAATGATGAAGTTAGAATGTATATAGGTAGTTAATTTGCCACTAGTACTCAAAGGAAAGATACATTTTGTAAGATGTTCTCAGCTAGCTCTAACACAAGATGACAGCGGCAGATAAGCAAATTAATAAGGTAACATGGAGTGGATCTGTCTTCGTCACATTAAATCTCATCCGTGCATTGGTCTAGTGCATGTGATGCAAGCAATCATTATGCATCCAATATATGACACATTCTTTTCAAAGTTTGTGGTTCAAATTGTTACTTGTCACTCTATATTCATAACAACAGTGTTGTACACATGACATTAAAAAAAGAAAAAAGTTCTCTAAACTACATAAAGAGATCTTTACATATTAGATACCTTATCCAGAATGATTGGGACTTGGGATTTTCTAGATAAGGATTTTGTTTCTGGAATTTGGAGTGCTATGCCTTAAATATATACATTTACATATTACCTCTGTCCATCCATATACTACCTCTTACATTTCTACCCAGTTCCAGTATAAAAAGTGTCCAAACAACTAATAAAAAGAAAAGTTATGTAAACATATAATTTTGAAAAACATTAATATGATAAATGGAATTTCAGTGAGTGGCTCTTTTTCAAGACTTGTCAGCATCCAAAAGACCTTGTAAAGGCTGTTTAAAACCCACAAAATAAGCAGCAAGTTTGCCGAACATTTGTGGTTTTTAATGTTTTTGCTGTTTTTGTTACAATGGTAGATTTGCGGCTATAAATGCGTGTTTATGTATAAATTGCACCTGGTTGGTTTGCAACGTATCACATAAAAAGTACAGGCCAATCTCCACCACCGTTAGCATGTTTTCAGGGGATAACCACCCTCTAAACTGGGAGTGCCACCCTACGTGTGCAATCTCCACCCTTGAAACACATTCTGCAATACAATTTAAATTTCACATGTGGCATTGAAGACTTCGTAAGATTTCTACATTCCAACCGTACCACACTCCCTGATCGCCAATGGCTGCTTTAATAATGGTGGCTGCCAACGCTTCTACCATACTATAGAAACGGGAACTTTCTCCACCAACAGCTACAATTACTATGTAACAATGGTCTCCCTACACCTCTTAGATTTAGCCATCTTTACCTCCTGTTTCATGTCAATGTATGTGACTTGTTTATATTATGATGCCTTCACACTGCGTAATTGGTTGGCGATTTATAAATAAAGGATAATAAAAATAAGTAATGCTACAAGATGCCTTCCTGCCCCATGCCTACAATCAGCAAAAGAACGCCCTGATCCCATAGTGCAAAATTAGTTGAATGCCTTAACAAGACAGCACCTGTACTGCAGCCCACATCTCTGCAGCTTTGTAAATAACCTATTTTACCTTTAAGATAGCAGGTCACCTTTTGGGTATAATGCTTTTTGCATTGCAATGGTTGTTTGTGAGAATCTGTATTCTTTACCGTAAGGTAAGGCAGTCTGGTTGGAGATAGCTCAACACAGTTTACACACCTGCAAAGATGCAGCCAAGTGGGAAGCAAGGGGATTTCAATTAGCTAGTCAAAGAAATGTCAATCCCACTAGCCAAAGTAATGTGCTGTTATCTAACATCCCATTGTAAATCCATATATACGCTGTACATACCCAACATATTGTAAATACCTCAATACACAGCACATGCATTAACACGTACAACATAATAATTATCTATCTCAGTTCATATTGATGATTTATGTCACCTGGAACCACATTGAGCACCTGTGGGTTAGCAGTTATATAAGCTAGAGACTAAGGAGTATATTTACTAAACTGTGGGTTTGAAAAAGTAGAGATGTTGCCCATAGCAACCAATCAGATTCTAGTTATCATTTATGTAGTACATTAAACAAAATGACAGTTAGAATCTGATTGGTTTCTATAGGCAATATTTCCAATTTTTCAAACCTGCAGTTTAGTAACTATACCCCTAAGGAGGAGATCCAATGTTTTAGGTAGGAAAAATAAGCAATATTTCCTGTACCGTGATTGCGGAATTTCTGTACAAGAAAACATTGTGGGAGGTTCGTACAGAACCTCGTGTCTAGTTGAATCCGCTCCTAAAAGTTTCTAGTTTGGCCCCATCCTAATGGGATCTGATATAGGATAGATATGTGGGATTTCAAAGCACAGCATGTTGGTTAAATTACTGTGACACCTCTGGCTCTATTCTACGTATGAATCAACCAAGCCGCACAATGCATTTCTGCAGTTCAAGTCAACAAGCCTGCCACTCATACTTGCTGGCTCATAATTATGTGAGGTAGAGAAGCACCATCTCTAAAAGCATTGAAACTTTCTGCAAAGGGGCAAAAAAGAGTACAGTGGACTTTTTTTTAGTAAATTTTAAACATCATAGCTATAAATATTATTCAGTTCAGTATTACATAGCCTTTGATTAACAGTGAATTGCTTTGAATTGTTCTGCAATACATTTAATATACCACAATCTTAAAGCAGGCAATGGATATAAAAACTAATTAAATTAATATTTGTTTCCCAACTATCCTCTCTACTGAACAGACCATTATATTTGTTAGCCATATTACTATGTTGCCAAGTCTATATAAAACTATAGAGATATAATTTTCGCATGTGATCAGAGATGGCTCTCAGTATAATATTGAATTAATTAAAATTGTATTATCATGTTACAGCTAACTTCTGTGTGGTTACTTAAAACTGACGATTCTCAGTGGCTTGGCATCATTAATTTAAAATGGCAATTTTATTAAAGATGGGCTTTGCCATTAATACAATTGTTCTTTTAAAAAACAATGGCAAACCGCTGATTGATACATTTACCTGGGAGTCTTTAAACACTGATAAGGAGACTGTTTTACCTTTTGAGAATAGATTCACAACAAGCAGTGAGTGTATGGTTTTCAAAGAGTTTGTGCTATACAAATGTAAATTTATCAAGCTGCGGGTTTGAAGAAGTGGAGATGTTGCCTATAGCAACCAATCAGACTCTAGTTATCATTTATTTAGTACATTCTACAAAATGACAGCTAGAATGCGATTGGTTGCTATAGGCAACGTCTCCACTTTTTCAAACCCGCAGCTTGATAAATTTACCCACTTGATGGAACTTGAATTTATTTAAATGACCACCAAAACTAATGTTTATTCAGAATAATAGAGACGTGTATATATATATATATATATATATATATATATATATATATATATATATATATCTGACATAGCTTACTGATATAACTTACTCCTGTTCCACATCACAGAGCCCATCCGTGATTCATTGTTATTGGTTAAATCGATCCAAACCATGTACCGATCCGGGACTGTCCATATGACATGCACAACTTGGTAAATATGCACATATTCTTGTCTCTCCAAAACTCAGATGAAAGTACAGTATACAAGCAGCCCTATGAAATGTACAAAATATTGTTAGAAATGTATCTCTAAACATTGCTGTATGTATCGTAGCTGTCCTCAGCCAGTAAGGATCTGGACCAAAGCTGGTCATACACAACAATATCACTGGTGACATCAGGCAAGTGTAATGCCCAATGGTCTGATTGAAATGAACTTGGTAATTTTTGGGCATGTCTATAAATGCAGTTGACTACCTGTGTGTGAGTGGTCATCTGCCAAAAAGATCAATAGGCCTCCCCATGTATTCCGCTCAATTCCGGCCTTAGTACTGAATGGTCAGGACAGATCCTGCTCTTCAGTGACAAGTAGCAGGACCAGCTCCTGTAACCAGTTTACTTGCTGGCACCCTGGGCTTAGGGTTCCATCGTAAACCTGGGCATGACAGTTTTTACTTTCAAAAAGAAAACTCGTGTTACTTTTTGAATGCCAGATAGTTTTATAACCCAAGTGGCGTTGTAGTTTGTATTCTAGGTAAATTCCATCCTGGCATTTCACACATGGAGCTCCCAGTACTGTGTGTCTTTAGATTCTAGAAGATAGGCCAGTGGAAGCCAGGGCATCAGGGGCAAACGCAGGATTTGTAGAGGGGGGTTTCCACCCCACGCCACCAGTGGGCGTGACCAGCATGCATGGGGGCGTGGCTATAATATTAGACAGTGCTTGGCTGCTCTCCAACTCTTCCTATCCCTATAATATACACGGGCAATGCTGCGTGCACTACTGTTAGGTGCACACAGCTCTGCCTTTTCAAGCAGAACCATGTGAAGCGGGGGCAGGGTCCAGCCACCTGAATTATTCAGTGCCCCAGGCTTGGAGGGGGGTTTCCAGGCACTAGGAGACCCCCCCCCCCTCTCTGTTTGCCTATGGGCATGACATTTTGAGGGCATAGCTCTCAACTTTGGAGTGGTGGGAATTGGGACATTAGGCATGACTACTTTGTGAAGGGGTCACACCAAGGGGGTATGTCTAGTGCTTTTGAAGCGCACCCTCATGCAGGTGCTCGTGGTGAAACTGAGATACCGCCCAACATCCTGACCCGCCGGACTGCCCCACCTTCATGGGGACAGACGGGAGGTATGCCGGGGGTTGTGACATCACTGGGGAAGAGGGTGGAGCCATCTCAACTGCTATTTTCATAGATTTTGTTTAGGCAAGGTTAACAAAATCTAATCTTACACAGGTACACTCTAATTTATGCCAGATGAAAGTTTGAATTTGCGCTATCAACGCACATATATCTGTCAGTTTATATGAGGAGAAAAAAAGATTAAAGCATTAGTCTATATAGATATTTTAGTCTACAAAACCGCATGCACCTTTACAGCTTGCTACAAGGCCTTGGAGATGGGAATCGAGCAATGCAAAATAGAATCCTTCATCTCCAGACATCTCTCTTCTGAAATACAGCAGAGGTGCAGGCAGATCTGTGCACAGGCATTACCGTCAACCTAGTCTGGTCACGTGACTGTATACGACAACTCCATTAACCTGTTCAGTGCTGGAGTGCTACTGATATGATAGAAAAACACTTAAGGCAAAGATTACTTTTGTCTTCAACCATCCTACTCCTGTTGGACATTTCTCAACATTTCCTTTGATCTAGAATCTGCAATATAACGCTGACAGTGCTGTTTCCATGTTCCTTTCAACAAACTCACATACAAACAGTAGAAAACAGGTCTGTACATTACTTAAGCTGTCAAAAATGTTTACGTGCTGCAATATAAGTGATGAACATATTTGAAGCACCAGCGTTTTCTTATTTTATATGATTATGATTATTATTATGATTATTATTTATTTAACAGAACTGGGCTAACAAATAGCTATACAACAAACATATCTACAATCCAGAAGGAGGAAGGCAAATCATAGGCCATAATAACCCCACTCAATGTATGACTAGTCGGCTCACTCGTACATAATTATGTCTTTGTTACTAATAACTAATTTTTACAAATGCATTGACTGTAGCCCCTTTAATTTACGTTTAATTTATAACTCTACTGTTTTCTACACCCATTCTGAGGTGTAACGGTGTTGTGATTCCAGTCATCTACAGTGGAACTTAATTTAATGAAAAACTGTGTAAAAAACTATTGTAAGACTCTGGTGACATCAAACTACATCAACTTTTGGGAACTTAAGTAACATTAAATTAGGAAGGTAGCCTAAAAATATTTTTTTACAGAAAAAATAAATTAAAAATGAAAATGCAAGGACACTTAAATGGCTCCTGCCACCAACATACAGAGATGTCAGCCATTTTGTGCACTGAACTGATTTTCATGAGAATGCAGTTTGTGGATTCAATAAGAAACACTGAAATCACTGAGATACTGCATAACTAATTTAACTAATATTTGTGAGGTATTGGTTCCTTGTGAATATAAAGCTTCGTTAACATCAATATTACTTAAGCCCACAAAATGTCTGCTTCTACTGTGTGTAGGTGGCAGGGACATTTTAGTTGAGGTCATAACTATGGGAAATAAATTAATAAGATGAGTGAATGAGCACAGAGAACTTTGGTTCCAGAGAATCTGGTAAATTAACAGCGCGATCAAGATATTTGCCAAATTTTATAATCTCCCTTTCCGAAGATCCCGGAAAGGAGGTTAAGTGGCAAGAGCAGGAGGGGGAATGGACACGTGTCACCGTTGACCCGCCTCCTTTGATTCGCAGCATGATGATGCGATTCATGTCATCAAGTCCCGCTTCCGTCCACTTGGGCGGGACCCGGTCCTAGGTCCCGCCCACTAGCGAAGTGGGCGGGACCCAGGAGAGTTGGCAAGTACAGCCATCAAGGTGGGTGATATCACAGGAGAGGCAGATATTGTAATCTCATATGAATCAGTCATGTGAAGCTACGCTCATCTTCGATAAGACCATATCCCAGTATAATAGGCAGTTTCTAGCATATTCATTCTGTGAGAAATGTTTTGGCATTTAAAGAAACGTGAAGGTAGAAAGAAAGTACCACCCTTAAGGTGAACAAATGGTACCTTGATTATAGGTAACGAATAATGTAAACACATTTATACAAAAATTCTCTTCTAAAATATAGTTATTCTCTAGTTTAAGCATGCCATTGGTGCTCACTAATATTTTGGGCCTATGGGGGAATACCTCAAAAACCTGTTCCAAGTTCGTGAACTTGGGCCCTATCTGTACACATTGTGAGGCATTTACGTTGTGAGAGATAAGATGTTGCTTTGAGCATTCTGTCATTATTTTTAGCCCTGGTGCATAATATATCTACAAATACTTATTTTTCATGCATGTAACTAAAAAAACACCTGCATCAGATGGGTGAGGTGGCAATGATCTTCAGTTACGGAATACTAGCTTGTTCATACAATAGTGAATTTAAGCATGTTGCCAAGTATATCGATTCCAAAGACGGCAAGAAAATAATTTGCCTAAGTATATATAAAAAAAAAATCATACTTTGTAACACGTCGAAAACTATTTCTTGTTTGTCTTTTGTAAGCACCCAAAGTAAATGTCATGCTGCGTGACATGTGCCAAGCAGAGAAATCTAATATGTTACACGTAATGTCAGATACAGTATAATCTCCAGTTTAGCCAGGAACTTAGCAACAAGTGTAGTTCCATGTCTCAGCTGTTCGTTTCTGTGAAACCACAAAAAATTAAAAACACAAATGCCACCATTTGCAGAAGAGTTGAATAGATTAAGTGACAATGAGTTGTATCCTGCACAATACCAGACATGAAAAGGTATATTTACTAAACTGCGGGTTTGAAAAAGTGGAGATGTTACTAGAGCAACCAATCAGATTCTAGCTGTCATTTGGTAGAATGTACTAAACAAACGATATCTAGAATCTGATTGTTTGCTATAGGCGACATCTCCACTTTTTCAAACACGTAGTTTAGTAAATATACCCAGAAGACTTACTTCATAACATTTACGTGTCAGGGGCATCCTGCAGGGAAGACAACCCAACAACATGTTCTCACAAGTGCCCAAAAGACAATTTCAAGTTAGGTGTTATAGATAATTATTAATGAATAAACACTAAACTTTTTAATTTCAGAAAATCACCTTTGGTGTGTAGATAGTACAAATATACAGTATCAAATAGCAACCAATATATTTTCAGGCTAACTACCCTAGACTGATCAGGCTGCTATAGGATATGTTGCTATGGGTGACAGCACCCAGCATGTTATGAAATAAGCCTTTTTTGCACCTTGTCTACACAAGGTGAAGGTAGCCATTTTGTGGGGTGAACCAATATGTATTAGAATTCAGCCTATCAATACACAAGAATCCAGTGACATCATTGAAAATGCACCCAATCAATTCACTGAAAACCAGTGCCCTCATGGAGGCCTCAAAGTGCAACCTATCAAATCCCTAGGAATCAGGGTTTGTACAGAAGCAAAAAGTACCTCAGTGAAGTCACTGATTTCTAGTGCACGGATAGGCTGCATTCTCATGAATATTGATTTGGCTGACAAAATGGCTGCCTCCAGTATATGTAGGCCACAGGCACATTTTAAGGAAGCACTCACCTAGGCCTATTATAAACTGATATCACCAATCAGCACAAAAAGAGTTAATTATTCTTCACAGCAGCCAAGAGTGCCTGACTAATCTTAACTAATCAACATAGTCCTGATTTCTGATTTGTCCATCTCATAAATACACAGCAACTAGCAAATCAATGTGTTACAATCAGAAATAATAAAATCAGTTTTCTGCACTAGCAAATTAATAATACTATATCTTATTGTACTTTAGTGCACAAGCTGACATGCCATTATTGCCCGGTTTCATTTAGTTAAACGCACAACACAAGAAACATCTGAGCATTTGTGTAACAATTTCGAATACATCAAATTAAATTTTTGGACCATTGTAAAAATTACTTTGGAGCTCTGTGTACTCTCTCTAGCATATTGTTATGAAACCTGCCAAAGAAATGCATTTATACTCTATAGTAAAAATAAAGGTATAGAGATTTTTTTTTTTTAATAAACATCTTCTTTTCTATATCCCCCACCCCACCCATAATGCTGTCCAGATTATTATTTTAAAGTGAATGCAACATGCTCAAGTAGACTTTCTAGTCAATTTATCCAAATTCCAACAGGAATTGGCTTATAAATTGGTTCCAACTGGAACTGTTCATTTGGAATTTCCCAGTTCAGGAAATTGTACCTATACGTGCCTTGACAAGTACCCTAAAACAAAAGTTCCCCGATAAAATCCTCAAAAGTCCTGGGCCGTGCAAGCCTTCAGAATCTTCTAACATGGGTACTGTTACACTTATCAATAGATGAATCACTCTGACAGACCTACCCATGCCATCGATAGGTCTTTTGTATGCTCACGTGAGAGAACCATCTTCTGCTGACCAACTGGTAAACTCACTTGGGCAGACCTACCCATGCCATTAATAGATCTCTTGTTTGCTCATGTGAGAGAACTTTCTCCTGCAGGGCAAGTGGTAAACTCACTTGGTCAGACCTACCCATGCCATTAATAGATCTCTTGTTTTGTCATGTGAGAGAACCGTCTCCTGCAGGGCAACTGGTAAACTCACTTGGGCAGACCTACCCATGTCATCAATAGATCTCTTGTTTGGTCATGTGAGAGAACTATCTCCTGCAGGGCAACTGGTAAACTCACTTGGGCAGACTTACCCATGCCATCAATAGATCTCTTGTTTGGTCATGTGAGAGAACCGTCTCCTGCAGGGCAACTGGTAAACTCCCTTGGTCAGACCTACCCATGCCATCAAGGATCTCTTGTTTGCTCATGTGAGAGAACTATCTCCTGCAGGACAACTGGTAAACTCACTTGGGCAGACCTACCCATGTCATCAATAGATCTCTTGTTTGGTCATGTGAGAGAACTATCTCCTGCAGGGCAACTGGTAAACTCACTTGGGCAGACTTACCCATGCCATCAATAGATCTCTTGTTTGGTCATGTGAGAGAACCGTCTCCTGCAGGGCAACTGGTAAACTCCCTTGGTCAGACCTACCCATGCCATCAAGGATCTCTTGTTTGCTCATGTGAGAGAACTATCTCCTGCAGGACAACTGGTAAACTCACTTGGGCAGACCTACCCATGCCATCAATAGATCTCTTGTTTGCTCATGTGAGAGAACAAGCTCCTGCAGGGCAACTGGTAAACTCACCTGGATAGATCTATCCATGCTACTGATAGGTTCCGAGTTTGCTCATTTAAGAAAACCACTACCTTCAAGCCAACTCACTTTTAAAGACCTAACCGTGCTATTGATAGGACCTCTTGTTGGCTTATGTGCGGAAACCGATACCAGAGATCATATCAGTGAAAATCACTTTGAAATCACAGACAGGCCTACACATGCCTATACGATTAAGTCATTTTTCCGGTCATGCGAGGAGACCTCCAAGATGCCAACTGCCCAGGATACTGAGAACTAAATTTGAGGACCCAAGCCCTAGACTACAAATGGATGTGTGCAATACTCCATGTAAACACATACTGCACTAATGTCGATGTCAAAATAAAAGATCTGTGAATAGGGCACAATCAATTTCTATCTACACGTATATATTTATATGGATATGGTAAGTATTTTGCCTGTGATATAGTATCAAGAGACACTCTTACAGATGGCAAAATAAAATGGTTTGTATATTCTATCTACCTTATGTTGCTCCAAGTCACATGACCTCTTTGTTGTCTGTCTAACCAGCAGTGCATAAAAAAACAATGCACTGTAGGTTTATTGGACAGCAAATTGGTCAGTGACCACTACTCTTTCTCCAGTTCCCAAAACTCAAAGCCTGTGCCTGGAATCATGGCTATATCCTCCAGGAGAGCCGCGGTTCCGGTGAGGTTTATAAGTGTCCTGGTATGAGTCGGAGAACTCTTCTTCCACAAGAGGGTAATGATCACGACTGTGTTGAGAACTGGAAGACAAGCGGTTCCTGCTTTTCCGAGCTCTTTCATTGTGATAATTTTCGTCTGAGGTCATTAAACTTCGTCTCTCGATGGGGGAATTTTCAGTCGAATGGTTACTGTGCCTCATACGTTGACTCTGAAATAACAGTGGGATGGATATATTATTAGTGGTGCTTAATGTGGAATTCACCCCCCACCTCCACAATATTTAATATGTTACAGAAATGAGTGAACAATGTTAACTTTCTTTTCCTTGAGTGTAAGAACAATTTTGTTTACTCAGAAAATTAATATTAATGCTTAGCTGACAAAGGAAGAAGTCCAAAGACAACTGAAGAATATTAAGATAAATAAAGCTCCAGGTTCTGATGGCATACACCCAAGGGTTCTTATGGAGCTAAACTCAGAAATAGCTAGACCGCTATTCTTAATTTTCATAGGTTCAATCTCATCAGGCTCGGTACCAAGGGATTGGCGAATAGCAGATGTGGTGCTGCCGTTGTTTAAATAGGGGACGAGATCACAACCAGGGAATTATAGACAGGCGCGGGCTGGCAAGTTTCAGCCCGGGGGGCACACAGGCGGCCGCATCACATGACAAGCGATGCGGCCGCCGGTAATAATGAGGAAATATTGCATCCGGGGGGTGGGGGTTGGGGGGCTGGGCAGCCGTCCCTATCAGTGGTTAGACTGAGAGGCCCGGGGGACCGATGCCACCCTGCCCCCCGGCCCAGCCCACTCCTGATTATAGACCTGTAAGCCTGACATCAATAGTGGGGAAACCACTGGAAGGTATATTAAGGGATTGTATTCAGGATTACTTTAGTGGGAATCAGCATGGATTTGTGAGGGATAGGTCATGTCAAACCAATCTAATTAGTTTCTACGAGGAAGTTAGTGGGAACTTAGACCAGGGCAGCACAGAAAATGTGGTCTACTTAGATTTTGCAAAGGCCTTTGATACAGTGCCACACAAGAGGTTGGTTTACAAAATAAGGGAACTGGGTCTAGGAAACAACATTTGTACTTGGATCGAAAACTGGTTAGAGACTAGGGAACAGAGAGTTGTGATAAATGGAACATTTTCTTATTGGTCAAAAGTTTTAAGTGGAGTACCTCAAGGTTCCATGCTGGTGCCACTTTTTTAATATATTTATTAATGACCTTGGTGATGGTTTAAAGGATAAAGTTTCCATTTTTGCAGATGACACTAACCTCTGTAAGGTAATAAAATCAGAGCAAGATGTAGCTTCTCTACAGAGGGACTTAAATAAAGTGGAGGATTGGGCGGCCAAATGGAATATGAGGATTAACATAGATAAATGTAAGATAAATGTAAGGTTATGCATTTAAGGATCAAAAACGAGCATGCAATCTATTAATTAAATGGGATTAATTTAGAGGAATCTATAATGGAAAAGGATTTGGGAGTTCTCGTAGACAGTAGACTTAGCAATAGTGCTCAATGTCAAGCAGCAGCTGCAAGGGCCAATAAAGTATTGGCATGCATAAAAAGGGGCATAGACACAAGGGAAACAGTGTAATTTTGCCACTGTTTAAATCGCTGGTAAGACCTCATCTTGAATATGGAGTACAGTTCTATAAAAAAAGATATTTTGGAACTAGAATGGGTTCAGAGAAGGGCGATAAAATTGATAAAGGGTATGGAGTCATTAAGTTATGAGGAAAGGTTAGCCAGTTTAGGCAGGTTTACTTTAGAAAAGAGGTGTCTAAGAGGAGATATGATTACTATGTACAAATACATTAAGGGTCAATACAGAGAACTTTCATGGGAACTTTTTACCCCAAGGACTATACACAGGACACGCGGTCACCCACTAAGGTTAGAAGAGAGGAAGTTTCCCAACCAGAAAAGAAAGGGGTTCTTTACAGTAAGGGCAGTCAAGATATGGAATTCACTGCCAGGGAAGGTTGTGATGGCAGATTCAATAGATATGTTTAAGAAAGGTTTAGACAAATATTTAGCAGAAAAGTGTATCCAGGGATACGACCGTTAATTAACATGAAGGATAGTAGTGGATATAGGGAAAAAATAGGACTACAATATTGGGTCTGGAGGGAGTTTTCCTGATTGAAACAGATTGGCGGTTGCTTAATCTGGATCAATTTCAAATATAAGTGTGGGATCGCAGGAGATCCAAAAAAGTTGAACTTTATGAACTGGTGTCTTTTTTCAACCTCATCAACTATGTTACTATGTAAAATTATTCAAAAATTGTTCAGTGCAAATTCTGTAAAAATAGATCCCAAAAGTCAATGACTTTAGTTAAGAAGTAAATTATTCTTTTAGCAGCATTTTTTAAAGGGTTACCTTATTAGGGGCATGTGGCCACCAGAACATAAGGCTCACCATTGGACATTAGACTTCATAGTAATGGAGGCTGGTAAAGAGAGGCACTTAAAGAACTTCTGTCTCACCCCCTTGGTGTCTTGAGAAGACAAGAGACCCTCTGTGTTGTCAGTGATTCATTAGGATCATCACCTGATCTACACTGGGGTGGGGCAATAGGTGGGTAATTCAGCCATCAGGACACACTGTAACCTGAGTCTACAGCTCCATACCGGATATAACTTTTCTTCTCACAACTATGGACTCTAACATGGCAGCAGCAGGTTTTAGCCACTCTCCTGTCACTTCCCCTTCTTACCGTTGAGGTGACATCCCGGACTTCTCAACCGCAAAGCACAGTGGTAATATTCTCCCAGACTGTCCTATTTCTGGTGCTCACATGCACTATTGAACTTTATTATTAAGAACAATTCATTTGGTGGGAGGGACCCTAACATTGACCCAAGTCCTAAATCTGGACCCACATCAAGTTTTATGCCTAGACATAGCCCAAACCCTAATCCAAGTCTAACCATAAATTCAGCTCAACCTCTACAACTATCCTAAAGAATCTGTGCTTTTACTCCTAAAATGATTTAGATGTATTAATCCCTCAGTCATTTGCACCAATGAAAACTTCTCTCAAGTAGACTCCCCACATCCTACTTTTAGAGATATTGTCGCAATTTTCCCCTCAAAGGGCAACGATGGTCCACTAATGTGATCTTAGGCTACTATAATTATGAAGTGGTCATATTGTATACTTCACCTGAGCTTTTTTGGCCACTTATATTTATAACTATTTTTCGGCTTTATAAATTAGTTTCATACGTTTTATTCCATTTGAAATCACAGTTTATTCATTCCTTTTACTGAAAAAGAAGACGGCAGGGTTCAGTGTACTTATTCTCTCCAGTGACTCAACAATACCTAAAAATAGATAACTGGCCACACACATGCAGATATGGTCAACCAATTTGATTGACCGAATGGGTCTGCTATCGTAGTATATTTGGTTAAACAAACATTTAGTCCAATCAAAATTGATCATTTCTAAGAGACAATCTGGTTGGCTGATCATCCATGTTTCCATGTGTGGAGTCATCTGCTAAAGTCTAGAGATTCTCTAAAGTGTGTAAGGGAAGTATGAGATTTAAAAGAAACAAACGTGTTGTACTCTATGTAAATTAGATACCTTAAATAATGTCTCTACTTAAACCAGAAGTAAGGAACCTCCATTTCTCTCTACACGTGTGCAAAAGTGATTATTTAAGTAGTTTCCCACTAAGCATTTCATTGTTACTTCATAATTACTAAAAAGCCTCTTATGAGGTATAGGTGTTACTTACATTTTTGACTTTGCATTAAGCATACATTACTTTAGAGAATAGCTACCAATAATTTAGCACTATTATTTCCATATCATTTGCACCCTCTAATCCTTAATATAACTTAAGTTTTACATAATGCCGAAGCACTACCTAAACAGGAGGAAGGGGGACCTAAACAGACCATATCCTCTTACTAAACTGCGTGTTTGAAAAAGTGGAGATGTTGCCTATAGCAACCAATCAGATTAAATTTATCATTTATTTAGTACATTCTACAAAATGACAGCTAGCATCTGATTGGTTGCTATAGGGAACATCTCCACTTTTTCAAGCCCGCAGTTTAGTAGATATACCCCATACTGTTAAGGAGACATTAAAGGCATTAACCTTAACTTCAACAAGAGAGTTTAGAGCATCTGTAGAGCCCAATTTCTGAACTACTACACGGGTGTAGCTTTTAAATGACTGGATATTCCTATACGTGGTACCTGTAATCCAGAGATTGCTGTTGGATATGAAGTAAGTGCAGTAGATCCTAGATTTCTTCCCAGAAGAGGGGTCATAGGAGTGCTGCTTGTGGTGTGTGTGGCTCGCCAGTAAGCTTCTAGATACTCCGCCAAGTGCTCACACGCATCTTCTAGTTGATTCTCGTCCAAAATCACATCAAACATTTCCTGTTCGCCAAATATACAAACCACATTTCATTCTGATAGTCAATATGTGAGTGTGAGTTACCCTTGATAATTGAAAATATCAACTATATGAACTTGGGTGCTGAATTCTTAGTGTGGACCTGTCGGCTACATGCAGTAAAACCAGCTTACTTGTGGGCTGGATACATATTGAGCTTAACAACTGACAGGGAACTAGACATATTGGTCCTGATTCTTTAAGGAAAGTAAAATAAAAAAATTAGTAACTTTGAACATTCGGCAAAACCATGTTGCAATACAAGGGGTGCGAATTAGTTTATTATTTTGCACATATGTAAAATACTGGCTGCTTTTTCATGTAGAACGCAAATACTTGATAGCTTTATTTTTACACTAACATTAGAAGTTGATCTAAGACATGCCCTATCACAATTATAAATCTGTCCTCATATTTTAAATTTACCTTCCCCTCCAATGCAACATGGTTTTGCCAAGATCCAAAGTTACTCTTTTTTTTTTTGCTTTGCTTTCCTTAATGAATCAGGCCCATTGAGCCTAACGATTGAAAAGGAACTAATTACTGACATATGAGGCACAACCATTAGGTGGGGTATTAGTTCAGTCCACACAATGAATTTGAAGAAAGGTTAGGGTTTATGGTACAGGTGGGGATTCGGCCCACATTGCTCTCTGTTTGAGCTGTGTTCCATTATACTGACGTTGACCATACCAGAATGTAGCTGAAATGGTACTTTAACAAAGGATCATTGACATCTTTGAGGTAAGGATAGGGTTGTCCACAGACACAAGAGGAAGCACAAGTTACTGTATGTGTTTTCTTCTATAATCTGTCAAGCATTCACCCTGCTTCTCCCCCAATGTCCCTAGTGATCATCATAGGGATCAATGATCCTTTTTTAAAGTTCCATTTCAGCTGCATTCCGTTGAATAGTACAAAGCTCAAGCGGTGGGGGGCACTCATATGCACATACTCAGTTTATATTGTCTATTTTGGATTTAAAAAATTATTAGTAATTAAAGGAAGTGAACAAACTCTGTCTAAGGTTTAATTTACATGTGCAATTTTCAGCCGGTTTCCATGCATTGTAACAGTATGAATTGCAAACTAAGGGAAACATCAAACAAATGAAAGTCTAGGACATTGTTTCAACATTTTGGGAGGAAAGGATTGTGCTGTCTTTTTCCTGTGGACCTGCTCTGCTTCTATACTAAATCTATTGGCTTTCAACTTAACGAACCAATCACTGCCCACTGGACCCAATACTTTGAGTGTAGAAGACATGTGATTGGATGAGTGCAGCGGCAGACCAATCGTGTGCTTTTGACACCTTGTGATGCTCCACACAACTTTTGCATTAATCCTTGCAAAACCTACCAAATAAAGTGCATATATTCCTTCACACTACAAGATCATTTTGCTGGAATAGCCCATGTCTTTTAGGTAACACATTTTAATTTCCAAATGCCAGTAAATCTATGCCACAAAAGGTACATATTAAAGACAGAACACATATCAGTTACTTGATATGATTCATTTAAGACAGAAAGGAGGATAAACTGAGCCATCTATTATGAGAAACATGGAAATTAATTAATTAATGAAGTGACATTTCACTCTTTGCCCCATGTACATTTTAAGGTGGATGTACAAGCAAGTAAGGCAGGTGCACTCACATATATAAAGGAACAGTGCAAGTTCACATTTATTTTGGTTTGTGAATGAACCTTTACATTGCCCTGTGACAAGCACAATTGCGCAAAGAAAACATTTCAGGTTACTGTTGATTTCACATTTACAGTTTCCAACCAGAGTAAATCTCCATGAGCCTAGCGTGACTTACCAGTGCTCTCCTCAACTATGAATATGAAGGACATAAAAGAAGTATATACTTACTGGTGGACACTGTGCAAGCTTGTCTGCAGCTACTAACTGTACATTTAGATGTTTACTTTGGGATTTTCCTCTGGATTTAATCAGCCGCTGCAATACCTAGAATAAGAGAATCATATTTCAGACTTCATTTTAATTAGAGCGTTTCTCTCAAAAGAGCGTATCTCTAAAGCTGGACTCACAGGATCATCATCATCATCATCATTTATTTATATAGCGCCACTAATTCCACAGCGCTGTACAGAGAACTCACTCACATCAGTCCCTGTCCCATTGGGGCTTACAGTCTAAATTCCTTAACACACACACAGACACAGACTAGGGTCAATTTTGATAGCAGCCAATTAACCTACCAGTATGTTTTTGGAGTGTGGGAGGAAACCGGTGCACCCGGAGGAAACCCATGCAAACACGGGGAGAACATACAAACTCCACACAGATATGGCCATGGTCGGGAATCGAACTCATGCACCCAGTGCTGAGAGGCAGACGTGCTAACCACTGAGCCACCGTGCTGCCCTGATTAAGCGCATTTTTTGCATATACGCATACATCAAACTCTGAATCAGGCCCACAGACTTCAGTATGGTCATGCAAACTGATCGTTTCCAAACAAACTGAAAAATAATTTGAAATAACATCTAAGCAAATCATTGAGAAAATTGGCCAGGTTGTAACATTTCGGAAGCCGGCCATCTTTGAACGATCTCATTCATGAGTAATTTTTTTGTAATCGGCTAATTCTTGTTAAAACAGTCATTTTTGACATACAGTGCCAGATCTTATTAATTTATTTTTTTGCAGATGAAGGGTGTGATAATTGATTGATCAGATTTTTTTTCTATATTTGCCTAATCTGCGTGTGGTAAAATTGATCGCTAGTCTGATCATTCACCAATGCAATTGCTAGTGAAATCAGTGAGGCGTGAACATTTTATTTGTTCAACGTAGCAATTTGATGATTAAAAAACAATTAGTTTGAAAGATACGAACATCTGTACAAATTCTGTGGCTACCAAAATACATTTGGCAGCTGATTCCTCAGTGATGTCACACATTCCGAGTGAAATGATTGGCTGATTAATACAGATTCTGCCCACAACATGGCATGTACCAATGACTGTTGCACTTTACGTCGCACAGATGAATAAAGCTACAACTTCTGGAAAGAAAGGAGCAGATATGGAAACAGATGTCAGCGTCACAGACTCCGTAAAGATGAAAAGAAGTGACAAATACTGTTACCTTTGGAGAAGACACTTTGACGTGAACAATAATTGGTGCTAATGATGTCTTGATTAGTTGTGCTGGATGATTAATGGTATCTGCGTCTAGAATTACCAGCTGTAAAGAACGAGCCAGCTCAAAGATTCTTTCTATTTCACTTTGTACTTCAGCTGGGAATAAATAATGACAACAATTATTAGTACTATGTAAACATAACCCAATCAAATATGAACAAGCAAATAACAACAAACAAACAAAAATAGTATTCATTTTTAACTGTCCTCTTTCATACTTTCCAAAACAATTAAAATAATTTCCCTGGGTGTTTTGCTGCTGAACCTGTAAATCTAAGCATGATACCCGCAATCATGGAGTACTACAACCCCCAGCATTCCATGTTTCCTAGATTTAATCTTTTTTTTTTTGCATTTTAATTACTCCTCCTTAATAAATATCACCTTGTAAAACCTACAGATAAAAGCACAGATTGTACGAACTATATCTTCATGCAAAAAAGAGATTTTTATTGTGCAGTTAGTAATGAACATTTGGGACATTCCCAGGGACATATATTTAAGCTCCTGCAGTGCCCTCTTTATTAACAAGTAAGACATACATTTTAATAAAGCACTACTACAGTATTTCTGTATATTTTAGGGTCACGTGGAGTAAATAGCGCTTCTCCACAGTACCCTCTGCTGGCAACAGAAAATACAAGACCAACATTCAAATTGAGTTTTTATAGCATTTAAGAGTCACTCTAGAAAGAGATGGTGTAGCAAACAATCAGAGTCTTTTTTTTTTTGTTTAAGCGCACTTGAATTCTGACTTGTTGATTGCTCCTTTTCACCAATTTTCAGAGATGTCACACACCAACCCTCCCCCAAAAGTCCAATACATAGGACACCTATGGCTCTCCATTGGTTATAAAGCAAACAATTTAAGCATTCTCACATTTTATATATATATATATATATATATATATATATATATATATACACACACACAAGTTAACCCGTGCATGATACTCATGCATTCTAGTCAAATCAAGCTGCTTAAGGTGTTAAAAAGGTTCTTGTCATGCATTTGGACCATAGCCCAGGCCTCCTCAGGGGAAGAGCGTTACTTCCCGACGCAAGCGCCCTTTTTTAACGTGGTTTTGTCCACATGTCACCACCTCATCATTTTTCTCCATCACCTCATCCTTCATCTTCATCGCCACATCCTTCATCAAGCTACTTAAGGTGTTAAAAACTCCCCACTGTCACCCCCGGCAACCACCAACCACTCCCAACTGTCACTTCTCCTTCAAGAAATATATAGGTCAGTGTATAACTCTGCCCAGCAGGTGGCGCTGCAGCTTGGTTTTTTTTTCCCATACACGCCACTAGGCATTTATATAGTAGATATATATATATATATATATATATATATATATATATATATATATAGACATATATACATATAGAGACATAAACAGCTGGAGAGACACAGGCTGAGAGCCTCTGAATAGTGCTTAAAATAAGAATGAATTGATGATCACAAGTGATAGTTTTGCCTTAGATTTCCCTGTCTCTTGAAGGAGGCAGCTATTTTGTGGCCTGAATTGATATTCATAGTAATGCCTCTGGTTTCTTGCATGTAGCGGAGAAATATGGGAAGGTAGGAGGGTGGGCCCAGTTCCTAGACAAGGGGGTGGATCGTGGCCTATACAGCAAGGGACCATTTATTTTGGTGGAAATTTATTTGTACATCAAAGACCCATTAGTAGGCCCCTAAATTAAAGAGGCCCCCATTCATTAGTTGGATCCCAACTACCAGGGGTACCCCATGGAGAAGCCACCAAGACGAGGAAAGCCTTCAGCAAGCAATGGCCCTAGTAGCCAGAAGAGCCTTAGAAAGAAGCTGCTGACCTGTGGAGGTCGGTGTGTTTATCACTCAGAATGTGGGAGATGCAGTGCATTGCAGTGTAAAGCAGTGTGGCTACAGAGGAGGTCCTGGATATTGGGATGGATGTAAGGGGAGCAGCCTGGATTACTCTCTCTGTGAGAAGAGCCCTGTCAGAAGCTGTGTGGCTGAGAGAGAGCCTAGATATGAGGTTCATTGTCAGAGCAGCAGTGAGAGGAATGCCCCCTTGAAAAGTGCCCCCATACCGTGAATGGGGATTGATGGTCCCATACTATCTAAGTTATCTATTGTTGATATCAAGAGATAGTCAGGTGCCCAAAAAATTATTTGTCTTTGCACAGCACCAATAATAGCGCCCATTCCATACAACTTGCATTAAACACCTGTGTATCAGGAGACCTGTTATACCCACGTCGTATCTGGAGCTTAAGGGGAGAGATACAGCGAGGGGAGGGGGGGTGCCACACTACTCTTGGCCCCACAAGTAGGAGTTCCTGTAGTACCAGAAGGGTTTCACATCTACATACAGTGGAGACATTTTTGTGGCCTGAGCCAGTATTTATAAAAGTGCAGTCTATCAAGTCATTATGAACTAGGAACATCACTGAAATACGAGGTACTTTGTAATTAATGCCTCAATTCCTAGTTAATTGATAGTTTGAATCAAGGCTCAGCCCACAGAATGGCTCTATGATCTGTCTGTAGGTGATGGGTACAATTTAAAAATAAACTAATATATGAAAGCTGATATTCCTGTAGATGAAAAGTATTTGGGAGGCATGACGACAGGTTCAAACCTTTTATGCATTTATATTTGCATGTTCGTATATTTTTATTCAAACCCCATGAATAACATCAGACTAACTTGGATATATTAATATATACCTTATCTACCTTATCTGTAATCATCTGGTTTACACAGCATCAAATTATCAAGTTTAGAACATTTGCAATTCACATCTAATTATCACTTTCCCCAGTGATGGTTGTATATTTCTTCAGTGCTTACTATGAGGCTTAAAATATAGTGAGAATATTCACAAGATAACAGTATGGATGTAAAAGAAGCAAACTAATTAGTTGTCTTACTCTTCAGTCATATATGTTATGTGTATATATACATATATATATATATATATATATATATATATATATATATACATTACAAACGGTGGCACTCAAAATTCAAAATGTATCAAAAGATCACAGAAACAAGTTCCAACATTTCAATTGACTAAAGAAATGTCATCAGGGTTTATTTGGTAAACTGTTGTCCACTGGAATTTGACTTCTTGATTCCTATTACGTCCTTGAGTGCCACTGGTGATAATGTATTTTATTTAGACTTACTTGAATAGGCACATTGTTAATGCTATTATAGATCTTTTACTCTGTATTAAAAACATGTTAGTTCCACATTTTACAATATATATTATGCTAACGAACCCACGTCAAAGTCCCTTTCCTTCTGGTCAGTCCTACACTAAATACTAACATGAATTAAATTTGAATTTTAACATGATTATTACAGCACACAAACACACAGGTGTTTATTGGTTAAGTAGTGCTTGGGAGCAGAATAGCAGGCTGTTTTGTTGTGGGTGGGGTGACCGATGCCAACTAGTTGGCCCGGCGACTAGGCAGGAGGTCTGTGCCTAGACAGAGCCAGGGACGTCTGGTGTCATCCTGACAAAAGTGTGCTGTGTTATTTGTGATGGGTACAATAAAAAAGAAACAAGTTGTTGTGTCTGTTATCTGCTGGGCGTCACCATCACAATGTATATATATATATATATATATATATATATATATATATACATACTGTTACTCTGTTTATTAAATTTGTATTGTTTTTTACATTGTATCCTCTTCCATTTATTATACCGCCGTTGGAAGGGTGCCTATGTACTAGGATACAGCTGCCTACAAGGAAACATCTTCTGGCTATTATGCTCATATTTCTGGTACGCATATGATTTATTGCTCACACATATAAGTGGTGTGTGGTTTCTCTGGGCTAGATATTTTATATATATATACCCTGGTGAATTTTGAACTCTACACCCTTTAAATATCCTGTGGTGTTTCAAGTTTCACGTGGTGCATTATTCTTTGCATTACAATATTATGCTATGTTTGCCTTTTTCCACATTCCTCGATTGATCCCGAGTTGAGATCCAGTGTTACAGTTCTCAAAGAGGATCCACTCGAGTCTAGATCATACATCTTTACCTGACGGTACGCATATATAAACCCATTCTGTACTTTATTATCCTGGTATTACACTATGAGGCGCCCTGCCTGTGCTTTGTTCTAGTAATATATATATATATATATATATATATATATATATATATATATATATATATATACACACACACAAAGTAAACACAGGAACCAGGGAACCAGGAAACTAGCACATATGCAGACTGAATAACAAAGTCCAAATTTTATCAAGGCATCTGTATTAAGAGTCTGTATCCGGTGACCTTAACAAAATATGGTCCTTGCATGTGACTTCAGCGTACAAGAGTCATAGGATATGGTTTTCACTGTCATGTGACGCATGACCAATGTAACTCAAAAGAAGGTGGCGTTGCTTAATTAGAACGTTAACTATTTTATAGTCTATGTTAATAAACTGAATAATGTTGCAATTACTTTTACTATAATAGGCTGCACTTTTTTCTTGTTTAGCTTTTATTTTTAATGAAACATTCCATTAAATGATTTTCACAGGTGGAAAAAAGCGATTGCCATAATATATAATATAATGCTCACTGGACTCCTGTATGGCAAGTGTTGTTCTTAATAAAATAAAATAAAATATCAATGGATATATTAAACAGAACAATGTACTTGGTGTTGGATTTTAATTACAAGCGTAAGCCCCTGCTGGTTAACATTTCATTCAGACTATTGATTTTTGTGCCTGATCCCTGCTTTCCACATCAACAACCTTGGCAAGGTTTCCAGCGTACATCACAATGTAACTGAATTTGTTGTGTTAAACTACACAGTAATTCAGAGTGACACCCATTGTCAGTCACGGGGAGCGGAGCCTGTGTTATGGGGCTGTGTCACTCATCCCTTAGAAAACTGCTTTAGATGCCTAGCGTTCCGGAGCACAATTCATAAACTGATTTTAAAACTGAGCTGTTAGGTGAGGAAATGTGTACAGACAAATATGTCTAGCTGTTGCCAGTAAAAATTAGCCTGAAATACTACTGTGAACGCAATGAATAAAATGACAATAGCATTTTCCTTACCAAATAAGCGTGCAAACATACACATGAATGCAAAATATGTATTCATGCAAGAGCAAGCACTGGATGGAACAGAAAAGACATAGCTTTTGCAAAGCAAATGCAACTCATATTCTGTATATTTATACAATACAGATATCTAGGAAGTGAACCATTCACTCATGTCTCTGTTATTCTGTCATGCTGTACAATGAAGCTTGCTGGCTTTATGGCGTCCAGAACTTCCAGCTTAAACCTGCCCATACTGGCCCACTCTTCCGGACTGTCTGGGAAATTCCGGGTATGTCTTCCTGACTCCCAGGAGAGCAGGCCATTCTATCACACCCTGCCTACTTCCAAGTGAAGTGGGTGAGTTGGGGGCCTCCATTTATATTGCATCATTTTGACCGTGCCACCCATACCAAAATGACGGGATTGTGGCATTTCATAGCAAGACGGGGCCTATGTAATGTGATTGGCAAAACATGCCCCCGTCCGCACTTGGTACACGGGATATCCTGGAGGGAAGGGGAAAAAAAGTTGGTAAGTATGCCAGTGGTGTAACCACTGGAGGAGCCCATGTTGGGTTCCGGTGATATTGGTACATCCGCGCCATAGGCCCCCACTCTGCTATTCTGAGCATACGTGTAAGACGGCACGTAGGCTCTGAAGCCCTGTCTTTGCTTTTAGTCACAAAACAAGGTCCTACAGAGCGGATGGAAATGACCCCCCTCCCCCCTCCCAAATGTTGCTATTGGGCCTGATGATTGTGTTTTATTCCACTAGTCCACCAACACACATGCTGAAATGTCAGCCAGCCATAGTTTGGGATCCTCTCTACCATTTTTATAAGTAAAGATGTTGTTATATCAGTATTTACCAACAGTCTAGCCCTCTGCAGTTCTATTGAAAGGCCTTATAATAAAAACAAACATAAACATGGCAAGCTGGATGTCTGAAATTCATCGTTTGACAATACAGTCTTCCAATATCAACTCAATACCCTGTGCTGCGGGGACCCTGCTCTTTCCACTATCTAAGTTTCAGTCTGTGAATCTCTACTTCCTCTGTTCCCCTCCTCATTATACTGACACTGACTTTGTCACATTCAGCCCTGTCCTCACTAACAGAGTCACACAACTGGACGGGTCACTGCCTCCCACAAGATCGGGAGACTCATGTTCTGAAATGCTCCATAGTGTTTAGAGCATTCTGATGATCCGATTGGCTATAGGTAGTTCTATCCCTGCCCACTTCAAAACCGGGGACACATAAATGAGCAGGAATGAAGACCGACAACAAAAGGGTGCTCTGTCCCTAATCACAGGCATTTTATGTAGACACTATAATGAGCACAGTGGATGGCTCTTTTCTGCTTTCAGATTCTATGGGGGGGGGGGCGAGATTCAATTCAATGTGATGTGCCTCCAGAACAACTTGCGGAGACACCCCGAGGAGATGTCCAGCCTGAAATCTCAGCTCATTTTCCCTCCCTCCCCGACGAGGTGCGCAGAAAAATGAGCGGAGATTTCTTACCGTAATATGCGGAAATGTACTCAGCCGGATGTTGTGATGTCAAGTGCTACATCGCTTTGCATTGAATCTCAGCCAATGTTTTAAAACTTTGGCACCAGATGATGTTTGTGGCTGCTCTCCACTAACAGTAAATGACACTGGCTGTTATGATTACAGCTTTTCTCAAAAGAATGACTGAATAACAACAATAAAAATAATCTTGGGAATAAACAAAGTAAGAGTAAAGCAGGATAACGTTATTCAACACCAACAGAAAAAAACAAATAATACAAAAGTGCTAACAGTCAAGATGCAATTAATGCGCCAAGTCTAAAAAGCGCACTGAATATGGGTACACACAAAATACTTATTAATCAATGAGATAATAGATGACTACACCATGAAAACAGATTAATATTAATGGTTTTATAAATCGTGAACCTTATATTTTTACGGTATCATAACATTTAGTCATATTAATATAAATTTACAAGTTTCATAATCAAATTATGGCTGAGCACAAACACAGGGGTCTCACGACCAATCAGGAGACTTCTGGCCAAGAAACATACAATGGATGGAGTTATTTATGGAGGTACACTTGGTGAGCTGAGACGGAACAGGGGAGCCAAGAGGGGCGATGGTGGAGAGGTCAAATTAGAGGGAAGAAGAGATGTTCTTTTAAGCGCCAATTGGAGTGATGGCATTTACAGTGGATATAACAGCCCTCGGGGGTAGGGGGAGCATTTTACCAAGTGGATTTATGTACACAGTGGTAATAACTGGTACCAGTGGTGCATATCTGGTATCACGTACAAGTTGGGTCTTTGTAAGAAGCCCAAGATCCCCAAACCAACCAAAACGACAAGTATGACATACACAGTAAGAAAACCACAATAACTGTAATCCCAAAATCTTAACAGCACACCAGCCTTTTCAGTGGCCCAACAAACCCATTTATGTAATGCTGCCATGCAAGGCTTTGGGGGCTATTTGTTCCTTTTCTCCAGGCCGCCATGATCAGTATAACTGCTTAATTCAACATTTAAGATAAAGTTGCATTGTTGGATGATTTTCTCCCAATATATTTACTTTGCACAAAGTTCTTACCCAAACTGGATCTAGTGTTTGAGCGTTCGATTATCGCCCTCCGGCTTGGATTGTTCAGCACTGATCTCTTGGCAAGAGAAATGTCAGCAGTCACTCTTGTGATGGATATCCTTTAAAAAAAAAACAGGAAACCGTAACATATTAAAATAAAAGTCTTGTATGCAAAACATGATTTGTATAACAAAATCCATGTAGATTAGGGTAATAATGCATGGGTTCTCTCTTTTTTTTGCAATTGAAAACCTGCAACCAAATTTCAAATATTGTGTAATTGTGCATGTTTTCCATGAGAGTAAACCATAAATTGTTATCACAATGGAGGCAGACATTTTGTGGGCTAAACAAGATGCACTGTACATCATGTGGTATATTTACTAAGCTGCGGGTTTCAAAAAGTGGAGATGTTGCCTATAGCAACCAATCAGATTCTAGCTGTCATTTTGTAGAATGAACTAAATAAATGATAACTAGAATCTGATTGGTTGCTATAGGCAACATCTCCACCTTTTCAAATCCGCAGTTTAGTAAATATACCCCCATGTCTCACTGATATCACTGGATCCTACTGCATTAACAGGCAGCATTCTCAAGCATATTGGTTCAGCCCACAAAATGGCTGCCTCCGCTGTGCTACTTTGCCCTTGCATGAGCCATCTCCCTGTCCACAATAAACATGATCTGTTCACTTGTGTAAAACTTTATTGTTCTTCACAAAGGAACTAAAAACAGCAAATAACACAAGGCCTGCTTGCTATGTAATATTTGTCAACCCATATTATGTGCCATGGCCATGTCCGTGATTTTTCTTTCCCTCACCTCCCATCAAACCTGTGCTTCAGGAAGTCAAAAAGAGCTTTCTGCATCATGTCCGTCACCTTTCCAGGAGATTGGGATTTCAGGTTGGAATGGAGAGAAAAAATAGAGAAAGGTAAGAAAGAAAGGAGAGTAAACAGAGAAGGACAGCGTAAAGGTGAATAACAACCGCTCTGTATATTTTGCAGACAGAGTTAACTACAAGTAATCAGCAATGTATTAATAATCTAATCTTATTGTTTGCTCAGAGAGGAATCAATTATCACCCACAAATATATTCTTGCACGTTTCTCTCTCTCTCTCTCTTTGAAGGGAAATATGCAAAATGCCCCAGTTCTGAGAAACAGTGTTCAGTGCTGGGAGGAGAGAGTCACTTCATAAAGCTTTAACAGACAGACGAGCAATTTTTATTTTTATCCTATTTGCTCCATTAACATTGTGTTTCTATTGGGTATTTGCTATCACTATCTAATATCTACCTCATATCTATGTGTCTATCTATCTATCTATCTCATATCTATGTGTCTATCTATATATCTCATATCTATCTATCTATCTATCTATCTATCTCGTATCTATGTGTCTATCTATCTATCTATCTATCTCATATCTATGTGTCTATCTATATATCTATCTATCTCATATCTATGTGTCTATCTATATATCTCATATCTATCTATCTATCTATCTATCTATCTATCTATCTATCTATCTCGTATCTATGTGTCTATCTATCTATCTATCTATCTCATATCTATGTGTCTATCTATATATCTATCTATCTCATATCTATGTGTCTATCTATCTATCTCATATCTATCTATCTATCTATCTCATATCTATCTATCTATCTATCTATCTATCTATCTATCTCATATCTATGTGTCTGTCTATCTATCTATCTATCTATCTCATATCTATGTGTCTATCTATCTATCTATCTCATGTCTATCTATCTATCTATCTATCTATCTCATATCTATCTATCTCATATCTATGTGTCTATCTATCTATCTCATATCTATGTGTCTATCTATCTATCTCATATCTATCTATCTATCTATCTATCTCAATCTCATATCTATCTATCTATCTCATATCTATCTATCTATCTCATATCTATCTATCTCATATCTATCTATCTCATATCTATCTATCTCATATCTATCTATCTATCTATCTATCTATCTCATATCTATCTATCTATCTAATATCTTTCTATCTATCTATCCGTCTATCTCATATCTATCTATCTAATATATATCTCATATCTATCTATCTATCTAATATCTATATATCTATCTATCTATCTATCTATCTATCTATCTATCTATCTATCTATCTATCAAATATCTATCTATCTATCTATCCATCTACCTCATATCTATCTCTCTATCTTTCTCATATATATGTTTATCTCTCTATCTATTATAGACTATATTATAAATGCTCTTGAAAAACCTAGAAATCACACAGCTGTATGTAGTGCAAGAGGTTCATATTTTAAACAGCTCATTCATTCTTTTGAGGGGGATTCCAGCTATCTATTGTCCCCCTGTACTTATGTACTTTACAGTGAATTTACCTGTCGTGTTTGTTCAAGACAGCTTTGGTCTTTCTTTTTTAATCTGCATCTCCCCTTGTCTGCTGTAATTTCTTGAGTAAAGCACTGTTTGCTGCATCGGATTTGACAGCATTTAACTGGGGGTGCTTTGGAGAGGGGGTGCATTTGGTGCCTTAGAGGACGGCATCTAAATTTGTTGTCAGCAGCTACAACCAATTAGATGCCTATCAGATGCCGTCTTTAGCATATTACTGTAAAAAGAAAGATGTTCCCTGCCACTGTGCTTTGGTTTGTGGAAAGATAATATAATAATATAAGATTCTATTTTCTTTTTCATGAAGTCATCTAGCTAAATCCTAATTTGTCGGTTATTGCTGCCATTGCAGCTTTATGTTAGGGTGACAAGAATAATTGCTAGTCCTCAGTTACTAATGACATGGTTTTAAAAATATTGTAAGTTTTTCCTGCTCTCTTCATATGTTTTGCAGGATAAAACTATAATTCCACTCTCAAAGAAGTATCTTAATCATTATGGATAACTGCAGATTCAAATTCAAACTACATTTTGTGTTACCTTTGTTGCAGATGTTAGGCTTTCAGAATTTAAACGCTAGTTGCTGTAACAATGCTGCATGTATCATGAAGTCACATGTAGAGAAAGATGTTATATAGTTGTTTTCTAATACTTACGAAGTTGTAATGTGTGATGGATTGTGTACTTTTTTTTGCCACAAAGTTGTCATGTAACTACGGGCTACCCTTCTCCAGTAAGGCTGTATTTTGAAAAGACATAGTTTAAAAAAACACTGGGGTCCAAGGCAACGGAAACAGAATATAACATATTATATTCCATTTTTACCGGATATTACTCTAATTCCACACCTTATAAGGCATGCTTAACAAGAAAAACAGGGGTTTTTTTCTGAGAAGCTGCCCACATTTACACATCAAATGCTGTGAGCCAACTTCCTGTGAAATTCTTTGCTCCTCCTTTGAGGAATTGAATAAGCCTTGGTGGGTCTATTTATTCACTACTTTGGAAGTAAGCCACAATGCACAGGAACTTTCATAAGTCATTACTTATTCCTAGAATAACCTAAACTAACTCAGAGACACATTGCTATAAGTTTTATAACTACAATTGTTTAAAGGTGGCATTGTCCTTTAAGATTTGCTATTTCTTTATTAACTGCACATATTACATTATTACAATATATTTTCATTATACAATTGCTCAATCCATAGATATGCTATAATACCGTGCACATATATATGATTTATGCAATAAAACTTCAAACTCCTGACAGATAAGAGATTAATTCTGGTAAGATCTCTGTAGGCCACATAAACACGGTACAGAAGGAAGGAGCAGAGGCAATATAGATAAAGGTTACAGATGGATAAAAAAAGATAAGGAGGATGGTGACTGGGAAACTGAGGTAAGTCATTTTTGCAGGATTTGAAAGCTCACATTATTATTATTTTGTGTGTATGTGTGTTAAATTTCCTTTAATGAGTAACAACTAATACATGCACCTCTAATTAATGGACTTGTTTATGCAAATGTTAGTTTGTTGCCTTACACAGGTCCATACCAACAAACATTCTCTATTATTGGTTGGACTGTCCCAATTCACAGACCACAAAAGGGGTGTGGCCTCATGGTACTGTGGACGTGGTTTGTCCTTGTTGAGTTTTGGTTGGATCTGGGCGTGGTTTAGGGGGATCTTAGGAAGGGCCTAATTGTGTCTAGATTTTGTTGGGCGGTATGCAGGTCTGTAAAAAACACACGCTGAGAGGTTGGGCTTATCACAGTCACCAGCCATGGGGAAGTGGGCTGGTCATGACAGCACAATACAACAAATCACTCCTCTTTGAATGATAAGCCCCATTCCGCCCTGTGATATCCTAGCAGCCAGTGTAAATTCTGCTGTATCCATGAGGATAAAGATGACCAGCTACATATGAATAGATATAAACCGGGTTTTGCCAACACACTATATTAAAGTTGATATGTCCTGCCAATACTTTGATTCTATTACGGACGTTAATGAAGACGGAACCTTGATATTTGTACATTACATTACATATATTTCATATTTTCCTGTTGGATGATGCACCTAAATCCGTTACTCCAATAATCACTTGTAATTCATTTACATACCTCATAACCTTTCAGTGACGGACCAACTAATACTACCGGCCGCATGGATGGCACAACATCGTAAGGCGGAACATGTTCAGTCTGAAATCACAATAATATTCCATTAGGGAACTCATACCACTGGCATTCAGAGACCGATCAGTGGAATGCAGCGTAAGCAACTCACCACTTTCTGCTTCTGTTTGGCTAGAAAACAAAGAGAGTGCAGTCATTTACTCCATCAAAACAACTTAAATATATAGATTTTCCTTGGCAAGGGGTATCGGTAACAGTAAAATATGTACTAATCTAATCTTTTGGGCCTGAGTAGCGTTGTTAACTCCTGATTTTCAACACATGTCTCTGTATCTTGAAGATTGCTGTTAAATTAAATGTTGGTATAATTTTCAAATGCTGTGTCAGGAAAAAATGGTGATCGTCTGTTAATTTGAGAAAAATATTTTCACATAAAAATGTATTTATTCCAGAGTTGGCAACACTGCAACTTTCAAAAATGTAAATACACAGCTACAGCTCATGTCCTTTCAGGTTATTGTTGGCATATATTGGCAGATGTCTTGGGTCATTGTTTTACCAAACATTACTCAATGTGTTTCAAAGTAAATTTGAAATTAAAACTTTGCAAGACTGGTACGTCTCTATGGTTCTTAGGCCTCACCAAATTACCCACATGTCTGGTCATTTAGCATTACAGATAAGGGGGAGCATAACACAATTGATATCAGGACAACCATGGTGACACCCTAGGTGTCGCATCCCACCTCTTACACCCCCCCACCCTACAACCGGCAGTGTTTTAGAAACCCCCTGAACACTAGCACCCTAGGCAGCTGAAACAGAGTATAATATCTGACTTTCCATTTTTACAAGTAACTGGACATTACTCTCCTCCCCCACCTTATATGGCAAACTTAACTAGTTTTTTCTTTGAGAAGCTGCCTACATTTACATATCAAATGCTGTCAGACAATTTCCTGTGGAATTCCTTGCTCCTCTCTTTAGGAATTGAATAAGTCTGTGTGGGTCTATTCATTCACTATTCTGGAAGCTGGACACTGAGAGACACACATTCTTCCCTCTTCAATGGACACAATGCACAGGAACGCTCATAAGCCTTCCTAGTCTGTGGTAATATTTGATCATGAAAGAATATATAATGGTTAAACGTGTATAATATGTTCAGTGTTTAGTGGTAATGGTATGGTGATATAGATATATATATATATATATATATATATATATATATATATAGGTGTGTGTGTACACACAATGTTTATTGGTAAAGTGTTTGTAGAATGTTTATTTAAGTTAACACTGTACAATAAGTGATACTGTTAAGTGTTAGAAAATGGTTGTTTTAATTGGATCTTGTAACTTAAATGGGAAAGATAGTTTTTGGATTAGTAAGTAAAATTGTAAGTGATTTAAGTGATTGTTACTTGGGAAAAGTTACATGGTACTCAGTGTCGGACTGGGGCATGAAGGGCCCACCGGGGGACTGCAACACTAGGGGCCCACCAGAGGGGGTGTGGTCAGCAATCATAGAGGCGGGACCAGACACTAGAGGGGGAGTGGTCAGTCCACTAAGGACAGCTAGCACCTTACTGTAGTATATAAAGAATGCAGTATGTGTATAAAGAATATACAGTCTTGACCTGCCCCTTAGATTGGGCAGAACAGTCACCAAAAATTAGGCTTGGCTAACCTGTGGCACTCCAGGTGTTGTGAAACTACAAGCCCCAGCATGCTTTGCCAATATATAGCAGCTTATTGCTGGAAGGGTATGCTGGGACTTGTAGTTTCACAACACCTGGAGTACCACAGGTTAGTCAAGCCTGCGCTAGAATCAGAACATTTGACAAACTGTCCTACCTCTTGTTGTCACTTTTATATAATGTGTGTGTATATATGTATGTGTATGTATATGTATGTATATATATATATATATATATATATATATATATATATGAGAATTCTGTCTCATGCTGCAAGTCCTGTAAAAAAAATTGCTGCAGCTTCTCTGGTCCTTAGTCCTTCAGGGAGCAGACAGTCAGCTGACAGGAGGAGGGGGCAGGTCACATGATCGCAACTGCGATCTTATGTGAAAGATGACTGGCTGTCACTGACAGCCAGTCATCTGCAGCAGCAGGAACGCAGAGGAGGACAGCGGGGACGCCGAGGAGGACAGCTGGGACGCCGAAGAGGACATCGACCCCCAGGTGAGCTGGATGAGCTCCGCCCACTTCTAGAAGGGGGTGGGGCTGTAGGGTAGCGGGGCCTACCGGTGATTTTTTGGGCCAGTCCGACGCTGATGGTACTTGTAAAGCCTGGAGTGTGTGATTTTGGTTTAACGATGGCTAGATTGAAGAAATGCAGTTTCATTCTGGACAAATTGAGTCTGTGTAACAGTAATAGTTTCCATGTAAGTAATGGCTGCTAGACAAAGATGTGTGTTATGGACTTTTAGTAATAGAATGTATTATTGTTGACATTAAGAACTGGGCTTGTTGCTATAGTTCCAAAGGTTGCATTGTTACTTTTGGAGTTTTAGTATTGATATTGCTATTGTATAGTTTAATACGGACTGTATTTTGTGATAAGCATGTTACATAGTTGTGTATATAGGTCGGATTAGTGATATACTGTACTTGTTTTATAGATTATTACTGCATGGGGATTGAATGGTATAAATACTGTGTTTTGTTAAAGATGGCCTCCAGTGGGCCATGTGCTAAAAATGTCCTCCAGTGGGCCATGTGCTAAAGATGGCTGCCATTGGGCCATGTGCTTGCTGATAGGAACTGAAATAATCTAGATAGCAAGGGAATTGTATCTAAATCTATCACACACACACACACACACACACACACACATGTGCACACAAATCTGAGATACATACATTTATACAGAGATAGGACAGGCACACATTGATAACACATTTTAAGTAGGCAATGCATTGTATTTGGTGTAATATATATTATGCTTTCTACATTGTGTTATATGTTTGTATGTGTAAAGACTGTTACTGAAAATACCTATTGTTAATAAGAATACACATCTTAAATGAGACTTTGGAAAATCATTTGATATGATTATCCTTATTTACTGTATTATACTGTGTGTATCAGAGTAAATTGTGCAGACATTGAAATAGAAATGGGTTTAAACTAGAACCTGCCCTTTGTGAGTTGTAATGAAGGTAGGTATTAATGGTCATTAGCATAGTAGTATATTTATCTCACCATTGGACCCTCAAGTGTTACTGGAGACCAATAACAGACTCAGGAAATATCACGGTTTTTATGTACCCTTTTACTGCGGTCCCCTAGGTCACCTACTGGTTTCCCCAGCCCTGAGCATGGGCAGTAATTTGCTGTAAATGTATTTCTTATTAAAGGATTGCAAATATTCTTTCATTTTCATGGTAATTTAGACATCCTGGGCACTATTTATTTGGTCTCTAGCCGATATAAACTTCAGTTGAGAGAGCAACATGTTAAATAGTTTTAAGTTTCTCTGTGCAGCATGAAATATGTTCTATTGTTTTATAGAGAAATAAAGCAAAGATAAACACTATAGGACCCTATATATGTTTTAAGACTATAGTTGTTGCTGGAGTGGAGTACAAACACCTTAAAAGGATCATGCACCCCTTTGTTTAAATGATAGTAGTCTTAAATTGTAAACAGTAGTAATCGTTTTATAGCAGAAAAATAATATTTTTTATCAATTTGATCATTTTTCAATAAATCAAATTTTACATAAATAAAGCGGCTACTCATTTTTCAGTCTTGCAATAGTTGGTCATCGTGATCCACTGCACTGAATGAAATGAGGAAAGCATTCTGGCTGAAAGCTCACATGTGATTTGATGTGTGTTCACATCAAGCAATCTCTGGCTGACATCCAATTACGCGTTGTCCTCATTGGCCTGGAACGCCCGCTGTTTTCAGTCCGGGAAGCGTCTTTCAGCAGGTTGTGTTACAAGATGTGATAAGCTTTTTTAGATCTGTGTAATAAGGTGGTCACTATGGGCAACCGCACCCGTTTTACTCGTTGGACCAGTGTTCAGAGATGCCCCTGCATATGCGGAAAAGGGACTGCGGCAAGTCAAAAGCACTGATTTCTGAGTAAATATTTTCTTTTCCCATTTGATTGCAGATATTCAATTTTCAACCTCATGATTCATTTAGCTTCCTTGCCAGGGGCAGGCTGGGCTGGGGGGCAGGGGGGCATCTGCTCCCCCAGGCCAGTCCCATAGTGAGCTACTTTGGGCTGGGTCATCTGTATTTTTTACCCATTAAAATAGGCTGCTGAGTGGAGTCTTGCCCCCCAGGCTAAATTTTGCCAGCCCTCCCCTGGCTGTCGCCATCCCTGTCCCTCCTACTCGCTTTTCCTCAAACGTCCACCCAAAGGTAACTCATATTTGCCAATTCTCCCGGAATGTCCGGGAGACTCACGAAATCCGGTCTCCCGGACTCCCGGGAGAGCAGGCAAGTATCCTGCATACTGCAATTTACTCACCAAAATGACGTGATTCGTGGTGAATCGCGTCATTTTGGCCCCGCCCCCTGCAACAAAATGATGTTTTTGTCACAGGGGTGGGGCCAAAATGACTCAATTGACCGCCCTCCAGCCACGCCTCCTGCCCGGGATCTTCCGGAATTCACTATTCAAAGGTTGGCAAGTATGAGGTAACTCATTGTCTTCACCCTTTACCAATAATAATAATTTCCTAATAGGTTGCTGAGTCGAGTGTTGCCCCTGAGACTAACATTTGCCAGCCCTGCCCTGTTTCTTGCTGTTTAAATTCAGCTTTTGTCTAAATGTGGTCTTGAGAATAGAAGAATACTGGTGCTATGTGAGGGCCAGAGCAAGGGGAGAGTAACATTCCTCCAGTATCTGATGATTTGCATACAAGTCCTTAGCACAATCATTTACGCAGTCGTTTTGATGTCAGTGCTTCTGCCTTTCTAATATTAGAACACGACTCCCCAGCCCCATTATGTGTGTTGACAGGCTTCTAAAGATAACTGGTTTTCTCACATCTCAAGCTTCAGACATGTCATTATTCAGTGGATAAATCACCTCGCAGCCTTGATTATGCACACAAATAGCCCTAATTGTTTTTTTTTTTATTTCATATGAAGCCATTGGCTCACAAATAGCCTATATAAACAAGTACAAAATTCTGAAGGAATCATAATTCTTTGCTAAATGTGACTTAAAATCGCACTGCCCCCGTGTTTTGGTTTTGGATCTTTATTAACTACATGTTTTGGTTTTGGTTTTGGATCTTTATTAACTACATGTTTTGGTTTTGGCAAAACCACCCTCACGTGGTTTGGTTTTGGTTTTGGTTCTGGATGCTTTTTTTTGTTGTTGTTAAAAAATGCTAAATTCACATAATTTGGCTATTTTTTTTGTTCCTACATTATTATTAACCTCAATAACATTACTTTCCAGTCATTTCCAGTCAATTTTTGTCAAGTGACAAGAACTCTGTACTCCCTCCTGTTTCTGTGTGAGCAATGGCACTGAGCAATGTCACTGGAGAATGGAGAGTGACAAGAACACTGCTACCCCTGTTTCTGTGTGAGCAATGACACTGAGCAATGTCACTGGAGAATGGAGAGTGACAAGAACACTGCTACCCCTGTTTCTGTGTGAGCAATGGCACTGAGCAATGTCACTGGAGACTGGAGAGTGACAAGAACACTGCTACCCCTGTTTCTGTGTAAGCAATGGTGCTGGATCTCCTGGGGAGGGAGGTTATTATGGAATCCAAAACCTAAAAGATCCGACAATGCAACAATGACATTTTGCCTCGTTTTAGATCCGAGGATGTGCGAAAGTACCTAGCCGGCTTGGCTCAGTACTCGGATTGCCTAAGTTCGGGGGGGGGGGTTCAGATTTAAAAAAACCAAGCCTGAGCATCTCTACATAAAATGTGAGTAATATAGGTAAGTAGAGTCCCTGTCAGAAAATGTTTGTAGCAAGGAAGTTCCACCAAAATCACCTATTGGCTACATACATCCATTTTATGGGCTGAACCAATCTGTCAATTCCCTAGCAACTAGTGACATCACTGAGGCATAGAGTGATGTCATTGGTTCATAGTGACTGAGCACACTCAAAAGATTCACAGCCAATTCTGTTGCATACAAAATTGCCATAAGCATTCGTGCAATATAGGTGTCATTGTCTAACATGAGAAATACTACATGGCAGCAGAGAAGATATGGTAACGTTGATTGAAATTATAGTGCAACTCACTTGAGTAAGTGGTTAAACAATGCCACATATTATGACTTAGCACATGACCCCCCCCCCCCCTCCCCAATGTAAAATGTGTGCTTACCAATCACACAAATCGTAACAGGAAAACCCAATGTATAAAAATTCTCACCGGCAGATGGAGGGGTTGCCCGAAATGTCCCTGATACCATTTCCCCAAGACTTGAAGAAGAAGTGCCACTTGATTTACTGTTAAATTAAATAATACAAATGATTAGATCATCCAAGCAAACTAGTGTAACACAATTATAACTGATAATAGAGTACTTAGTGGTTATAACTAACAAGGAGGAGACATCTGTACCCCCCAGGAATAAACAGGCACCTTACTTCCAATTGTAAATTCTAAATGTTATGACTTACCCTCCATGAAATCGTCCCCTCTTCTGCTCTTGCTGAATTCGAATGTTCTCCAACCTTAGGGGACTAGGGATGAAGCCAATCTCACAGCCTTCTTTAACCAGCCTCCCGATCCACCAGTCATTATTGTATTTCTGGGATGGACAAATATTTGCTTTACTTCATAATATTTTCAGTTTTGTAATCAAGTCTTGTCAAAAAAATTACCACATAAAAGAAGCACAACTGGCATCCAGCACTGACTCCACTCTCTATCCTATAATGAGCCTCCATCATGCTGCTCAGTCATCCCTGAAAACCATCTACATGCTGCACTGGTCAGCAAATGGACCTTAGGAATTTAGACTGTAAGCTCCAAGGGGGCAGGGAGTGATGTGAGTGATTCCATAGCATAGCAACTGAGCGCACCCAAGATGGCTGCCTCACCCTCTGCAACAATGTAAAGTGCTGTAAGTCCTAGGGAGAAAGGTGCTATATAAATAAAGAATTATGATTAATTGTTATTATAATAACACTAAGGAACCTGTTGCACCATTGAGACGGTTCTTAGCAACTGCTTCACCAGATGATGGAGACACTTTCAGAATAAGAGAGAGGACTAAGGGCTGAAGTACAGGCCTGAGTCATAATGATAGCATGATATTACTATCATCTTTGTTGGTGTTTTTTTTAAAGTCTATCTGTTGCCAACTCCATACTTCCCAATAGTTCCGATTGGTGGGCTCTGTCCCGCCTCCTGATTGGTACAGCTTTGTCCTGAGAGTGGGAGAATTGGGAGGTACGTCTCATTCACTGCTGCTCAACATGGCAGCGCAGCAGTGAACGGGTGCAATGAATGGTGTTTGGAGGGGAGGGAAGGAGAGTACAGGGCAACCTTGCACTTCAAAATTGTGTCCACGACCCCCTTTTCCGATATTGGATTCACAAATATTGAGAGGTATGCAACATACAGTATAGGCAGCCATTTTGTGGGCTGGGCCGATCCAGTATTAATAAAATGGCAGCTAATCAATTCTCTGGGAGCTCGTGAAATCACTGAAACATAGATGTCAGACATCACAAAACACCTAGGGGTAGACTTATCGAACCTTCTAGAAAGGAAAAATGGAGGTGTTGCCCTTAGCAACCAATCAAATTCTAACTATCATTTATCAAGTGCATTCTAGAAAATGATTGAATCTGATAGGTTGCTATGGGCAACACATCCGCTTTTCCTTTATAGAAGGTTTGATAAATCTAGCCCTAACTTTTAGTGATGAAAATAATAACTAAAGTGAACACAGGCATTAATTAACTCCAAAACTGACAGAAACTCACATAGAGATCATCAATACTGAAGCATAAGATTCTCGTACTGAGGCATGAAGCACTAGTATCTCTTCACTTTACGCCTCATACCTCTGTAATGTCATAAGTTCTTAGTTAATTGATACTCTACCTAAATGGCTGCCTCTATAGTGGTTAGGAGACAGATAGACTTTATTATATGATCCATTCAGAAAAGAGTACATTACTGACATCTGTTTTCCATACATATTAAATTCACAATTGTATTGTCCTGCAGTAGATCATCTTTACATCTAATATATGGCTGGCGAAGCCTTTTGTTCTGAAGAGGTTAATCAAATCCTTCCTTCCGAGGCCTGGCAGCTGGTCAGTTTTCCTTTTAGCCTTAACAAGCTGTGGTTCTGACCGCTGATGTTTTATTAGTTAGTGACAGGTGGCAAGAAAAATCTATCCCAGATTTACCTCTTTAATGTGTAAAAAGTCCTTGGCATCGAAAGAAATGGCAGTGCTTGGCACAGGAACGTCTTCATCGAGAGCCCCGCAGTAACTCACATTCGTCTTTACGGCAAATGCCACTGGCTTAGTCTAAAGACACATATACCCGTCATAAATAGATAGCAATATCCGTATAAATCTTATACTGTAATCATACAGCTCTTATTAAATAGCCAATATTGATTTAGCCTTCTCCACATAAAGTATACTGCCAATTAGCACCCAACCGGAAAAACCATTGTGGAATTATTGTGCTGTGTTGTAGTCAATGGCAAGCTGAGTGTAATGGTAATTTAGGTCTTGGTGTAATTTGTATCATATGGGTCAACTGGGGACGAGATAAACCCATTACTATTACTGACAAAATAGCTCCAGCAGACCACTAGCTATTCATAAAAATATGACAATCCCTTTTTTACTTTTTTTCAAACGTTTGCTAAACTAATCTAGTAAATAAATGAAAAATGTGATATATTTCCCTCTATTGCACTACACGTGGAAACTATTGTAACTATTAGAAACTATTCCAAGTTTAGGTTTAAAAGATAATTGACCCCAGATTTATGCAGTAGGTTATCTAGTATCCACAATGCTATGTCTTCCCTTACTAATTTTTTGGGAGAAGGGGGAGGGAGTGGCGGAGTCGTGCCGCTTCACCCATAACAATACTCACATCTCATATTTCAAAAACAAAAAATCACACTTAGGGCTAGATTTACTAAACTGCGGGTTTGAAAAAGTGAATCAGATTCTAGCTGTCATTTATTTAGTACATTCTACAACATGACAGCTATAATCTGATTGGTTGCTATAGGCAACATCTCCACTTTTTCAAACCCGCAGTTTGGTAAATATACCCCTAAAAGTGGTATTGAGTAAGCAATGCCAGGAGTAAACATATACAACCCTTACAAGCATAGTACTATTCCTATCTAAAGAGCTGCTAAATAAATGGGGAATGTGGTATTTCCTGCTATTCCCAGAAACTACTGTGCATTGTAGTCTTGGGGTAATGAAGAAACCAATGGTACATTCTGAAATTACAAAGTTGTTTAAAAAAAAAAAGTACAGTTGTGTGGGTACTGAACAGAAAAATTATTGATATTGGAGTCAGAAAGTGGTGTAGAAAATCTTGGAAGGGGTTAAAAGATAACTTATTAATGCAGTCCTTTCGCTATTCACTAAATAAAACTTGGCAGGAAGCCAAGATTCCTGTGACATTTTACATTGTTGCAACAATGGTGTACTCTCTGTAAAACAGCTATCACTTTTTGCTGCGGAAAAGCTGTCATTTTAAAGGCTAAATCCATTTTCCTGGACCTTTTTCTTGGGAGAGGGGGATAAAAGTGTAAAACAGAGTAAGTGTCATTTTTAATAAATGTGATATGATTGTATCTTTAATTGTCAGTTCACTGTATTTTACGATGACGCTATATTTGTCCTTAATAAGTAAGATAGAAAAAAAACTAAGATTTCTATCTTGAATAAAATACCCTGTCTTAAACAAACTGCTTGAATATTAATTAGAGTCTCATGTGAAATTTGTAAAACCTAATCAATATGAGAAAAACTAGATTTGCACATATAGTTTGTATAAAAACAGTTTTTTCTTGTATTCATAAGTCAAACACAGTAATAAAAAGGTTTCCATACTAAGAGAACGTATGCTTATGGGAACCAGGCCCTGATTAACATTCTGAGATAGACTGGAATCAGTGTTCAGTATCTTATTAATAAGAAATGTATTATGTAAAAGGTTTAGAGCTTTTGCAAAATGTCACTATCATATCTGTTGTTAAATCCTTATTAATTTAAGACTTATATGACTTCACTAATTATAATATTTCTATTTAAGATTTACCTGTGATTAATTGACCAAAGATCCAGATGTCAACATTGCCTGAGGGACCAAAACAAAGACGCAATTTCATCCGTCCAGAGAGACAGAACTTATTGAATATTATAACTAACTTCTTTTTCGGAACATTTTGTAAACACTGTAATTACATATGTATATGTGTGAACTGATCCCGTTGTTCAAATAGTATAAAATTTCAGTCTGACTTACTATGGTCAGAGGGTTCAATAATGAATCTCTAAGCTAATGTTAGCAGCGCTGCGTAATTCAATTTTAAACTAATGTTTTATTAATAAATGTATTAATTTTCCTTTTAAGCAACTGGATTGGACAAGCAATTATTTTCACTTTAATAACAGGCTCTGTTTGTAAATATAACCCTTATCCTGTCTGTAACTATTGGCTATATACTCTCTTTAGTAGAGTCTATATATCACTTACTAATCCAGCAGTCTTCTTCAGTAGGTCAAACTTAGCTCTCTGTCTATGGCTGACCCTCATCGCCCAATTGTGTTGAGTTATAACTGAGTAGCACAAACTTCCATTCACGCTACTTTGTTCTTAGCTGATGATGTGGCAGAGGGGGCTGGCCATAGACCAGTGTTTCCCAAACTGTGCCCCGCGGCTCCTGGTGTACCGTGGTGATCGCACAGGGGTGCCCGTGGCCAGGGCTCGTGGTAATCAAGGCGGGGGACTACTTAGTAATTATTTTGGCTTAGGGGTGCCTTGAAAAAATTATGGAGACCCTAAGGGTGCCTCGAACTGAGAAAGTTTGGGATCCACTGCCTTAAGCTGGGTACACACTACAGAAATTTCCACCAACTTTTTATGCCGATCGATTTTACATGTGATCGGTGGTCCGATCGCTCGGTCCATGGACTGCATACACACTAGCCTTGTTTAGGACGATAAAGGGAAGTGCGGACGTCTATTTGGCGACGACTTTTTACAGCCATGTTGTCGTGAGCAATGACTGTAATTTCGTACTCACTGTTGTGGATCGGTCGGAAACTTATATACACTACACAACGGAAACGAGATTGGAACGAAAATATTTAACGGTACGACCAACCAAATGAGGCGACAATCGTCCATTTGGGCAGACTTTCGACCATCGTGTCACTACACACACTGACCCGACTTTTGAACGAGCGGTCGTATGTCGGCTGATTGAGCCGATTATTGGACGAAAACCGTGTAGTGTGTGCCTAGCTTTAGATAGAGGATTGACTACAGCCTTCAAACGAATATAATAAAAGCTACGAAACAGGTCAGTACTATATACACTCTACTAAAGAGTATAATTAGCAAAATGTTACAGATAAGATATGGGTTAGACTTTGGAAACTATTTGGTACATTTAAATAAATTAAAAAAAAACACTTAGGTGAAGCCTAAAAATGTATGAAAAAAATAGTAATCTAATCAATTGAAGTACATGAATTTAAGCAAAAGTGTAGTTGACACGAGTCCTATTACTGCGATATTTTAGTTATGATACAATTGTAATTTTCTGTATGTTTTATGTCGTATTTATTGCCATTTAGTTTCTCAGCGGAGTTAGCACATTACTTTGGCTCTCTCGAGTTGTACTGCAGCTTGCTGTTCTTTCTCTTGGTGTATGGCATCTCTGTCTTCTTCCAGAGAGACATCCGAGTCTGATGGTCTGCTGGTGTAAGAATCTGCTGATCCCTGGAAAACACACCACAGGAACTAGGTCATTTAGGGAATACAATCTATAGACATTTATATCAGGTTTTATTCTACTATGGAAAGATGAACATGACCCATAACTTTAAATACAGTATTCAATGGTATTTACTGTCTTATGATTATATATGTTGGTGTACTTATCTATGATACGCAGTTCTCGCAGTCCAATATCTGTGTAGAAATCTTACATATACATATATATATATATATATATATATATATATATATATATAGCTTTTAATTGATAGTAGGGCAGCCTGCATAAATACTGCTCTTATAGGGCCTGAATCATCATGGAACGCAAAACAAAGGTATTATACTTTTTTTTTTAAACACACATATATTGGGCATATGCAAGTCAGTATTCAACAAGGAGCGGATGTGAAGACACGTCTGTTGTTGAATACGGGTCTAGGACCGCTCTGCTCTAACTGCAGGATACGTTCAATACATATGTGGAATATAAAGTCACAAAAGAACGCACAAAAAATAAATAAATTAATGCTACCTGTAAATAATATAGTAATTAATGACAAATCATTTAAAAATAAAAAAAGTTGTTATATTTTCCCATAAAATATATTTATGACGATGCTATCAATGTCTACTGTACATACAATGCATTTTTACAGTTGCTCCTAATTGCAAACACATGTTGTAGCATGTGTACACAGCTATCATCACTATTTATCGGTACTTACACCAGACCTATAGCGTGTGCAAGTCGACTGAAAATCAAGTACCTTTGACATGCCCAAATCTTGAATCGGACGCTGCTACGTGCGCTTGAGCTTGGCACACCCATACTGTACATTGACTACATGCATACACCCAGTCCCCTCTCCACCCCAGCCTGGGAACTGTGGGCTGTAGTAAGACTGCGCTCCAAGATTAATTGGATATTGCTGCGTTCTGTGGCATATGGTTTTTTTCTGAGCATGCGCAGTGCGAATTCACGCAAGATACGGCACATATCGGAATTTACTTTCCTTGATGAGTCAGGCCCAGAATGTCTATGTGTGTGGTGTCAGCTGTAACTATAGCCAGTGTGTGCTACATGTGTCAGGAGGAACTACAGCCAGTGTGAGCTACATGTGTCAGGAGGAACTACAGCCAGTGTGAGCTACATGTGTCAGGAGGAACTACAGCCAGTGTGAGCTACATGTGTCAGCTGGAACTACAGCCAGTGTGTTCTACATGTGTCAGCTGGAACTACAGCCAGTGTGTTCTACATGTGTCAGCTGGAACTACAGCCAGTGTGAGCTACATGTGTCAGGAGGAACTACAGCCAGTGTGTTCTACATGTGTCAGCTGGAACTACAGCCAGTGTGTTCTACATGTGTCAGGAGGAACTACAGCCAGTGTGTTCTACATGTGTCAGGAGGAACTACAGCCAGTGTGTTCTACATGTGTCAGCTGGAACTACAGCCAGTGTGAGCTACATGTGTCAGCTGGAACTACAGCCAGTGTGTTCTACATGTGTCAGGAGGAACTACAGCCAGTGTGTTCTACATGTGTCAGCTGGAACTACAGCCAGTGTGTTCTACATGTGTCAGCTGGAACTACAGCCAGTGTGTTCTACATGTGTCAGGAGGAACTACAGCCAGTGTGTTCTACATGTGTCAGCTGGAACTACAGCCAGTGTGTTCTACATGTGTCAGCTGGAACTACAGCCAGTGTGTTCTACATGTGTCAGCTGGAACTACAGCCAGTGTGAGCTACATGTGTCAGCCGGAACTACAGCCAGTGTGAGCTACATGTGTCAGCTGGAACTACAGCCAGTGTGTTCTACATGTGTCAGCAGGAAAGACAGTTCAGTCGTTCATGAAGCTGCAACTTACTGCAGCTTCTTATCGTGACAACAGGTTATTTATTCTCTACCCGTAGTGGAAAAATAATTTGCAAACACTTTAATGGGAATAAATGGTATTTATTTTAAGTTTATAGAATAGCACAAAATGTTCCCCTCTGTTGATAGCTGCTTTAAATGTCTTGGGGCTTGAACAGGAACGTGACCCCCACTTCTCCTTTTTACAAGCTTTAGTAAATCTACCTCATAGTGATTTGTTTATTGTTTGTTTTATATTTTCTTTTATTTTCACATTCACAGTGGCCTTAATTGTCTTGGCTGCACTTTTTCAAATGATTCTATTCACATTTCATTAAAGAAGCGCACCTTGGTGTCACTGATCTCTAATGTTCACTTAATGGAATTTTTTTCTCTATTGCAACCCCCACCCCGATTCAGAATAAGCTGCAAGCCCTTGTCCTTGTTATCCCCCCTTCCTGTTAACAAAATATCAGTACCAACAAGGCTGCTCTGTTAAAAACAAACTCCAATCTTAAGCTGAATTGGATTTTAACAGTAATATTAAGCAGGGCCGGATTTACCACTAGGCAACCTAGGCAATTGCCTAGGGCAATTGCTTCATCCCTTCTTCCCTTCTCCCCCTTCCTCGACTCCGTCTCCGTTTCTCCCGTCTCTCCGTCTCATCCATGTGTCTGTCTGTCTTCCCCTCCCTTTAGATTGTTCGCTCCTTTGAGCAGGGCTTACCTCCTGTTTCCATCACTTTTAAATGCGCTCTCCAGCTACTCTGCTCACCGCCTCTCGGTCCCTCTGCCCTCTGTCTCCTCTCACTTCTCTCCGCTCCCCTCAGTGACTCTCAACCTGTCATCCGTGCCCACCCTCTTGGGCCATAGTTACCTGCCTATACTCACTTTTCCCCTCCCTCCCTCTCTTTCATGCTGTGCCTGAGCCCCCAGAGTTATAGTGCTTACTGTTACTTGTACTGTGCTGTTTCACCTTGTACTGTGCCATTGTTTGTCCTTGTAAGGCGCTACGGATACTTTGTGGCGCCCTATAAATAAAAATTAATAATAATAAAATAATAATAGGGCCCAGCGGTCCCCACAGGGCCGGCGGTGAGACCAACCTTTAAAAATGGGCCGCTACTTATGGGCCAGTGCTATGTGCTTGCCCCCCTGGGCTAAATTCTGCCAGCCAGCCCCTGAATAGGGGTATATGTTATGCTAAAAACTATAGTGCTATGGATTTTTTCAGGGAGCGGGCCCCAAACCAGTATCTTGAATAGGGCCCCATGAGGTCTAAATCTGGCTCTGATATTAAGTCCATAATTTTAATTTGTAATTTTAACCCTTTCTTCTGCCCCATCCTCCTCCCAACATGATCTGTCACATTATGTCAAAATATGGAACAATCTCTGTCACCATTAGCGATCAATTGTCAATGAGATGCAGACTATTATGCAAATTAATTGCAATTAGACAACCATACACACATGACACACAAAACCTCTACCATTGTCAAAGCACTAAAGACACTGCACCACTATTCGGAATGTATACAGGTCACACACAAAGTGTCACTGTACACATGTCATTGCATTACATAACAATACAATATGAGAATATATTCTTTATACATAATAATAGATGTAGTACTATGTGATTGTTCATGTATGCAGCATAAGGAAAGTAGTACTGTGCAATTGTCCATATATACAGAGTAAGGGAAGCAGTACTGTGCAATTGTCCATATATACAGAATAAGAGAAACAGTACTGTACAATTGTCCATATATACAGAATAAGGGAAGTAGAACTGTGCAATTGTCCATGTATGCAGCATAAGGGAAGTAGTACTGTGCAATTGTCCATATATACAGAATAAGGGAAGCAGAAGAAAAGATGCAGTACTATCCATTTACACAGAAGAAGAGAAACAGTTCTATCCATTTATATAGCACTAGAACAGATATTGCCAACAAGATAAGTAGTATAATACAATGTAACAGGTTAGTGCTGAAAAAGCAGCAAAACCAATTGAGTGTTTCCATAATTTAAGAAACTATAACTTGTGTATCTCCTGCATTATCCCATCACTATAGTTACAGGAGGAGTATTGCAGTGGAGGTGTGGGTCACATGACTTCCTTAGCTGCATTTCCCAGAATGAAGCTTCTGTTACACTTTCCCCCTCTCTTTGTCTTGAAATACTGTACAGATTAGGAGTAAAATATCTTCTACTAACACATATTAGGAAATATACCAGACGAGGCATAGGTGAATAATACAGTTTACCAGCAGCTACATACTAATACATTTCAGAGCAAAACCAGTATACCAAATGTGCAATTTATGCCAAACCGCAATTTAAAATGTGCCGTATTCAAACCATGCAATTTATCAAAGTGAAAATTGCACAAGTCGCTGATTTTCAAACTAGCTTTGCAATGCTGATTTTATGTTGAACTGGGGTCGATACAAACGGTGCAGGGTATCAAATGATGGTTTGTAAGATCGCACAAAAAGAGCACATTTTTTAGATGTGGTCCTCATTACGTGATTGGTCAGATCACGTGCATTTGGTGTATGATATCTATATACAAAGGTGCTTGATTTACAGCTGATCGCTGAAATGCAGCCACAAAGTAGCTGACTAAATACCATTAAGACACCATTCTTTTGATTGCTACATCTTTACATATAGCATACAGATGCAGGGCTGCCAAGAGGAATTCAGGGCCCCGGTACAACAACTTCATGGGGCCCCCCCTTATTTTTGAGGATGAAAAAATCCTCAACTTGTGGAGCCTTGAAGCCAAGATATAAGTATTGGACTCCTTATTAAGAATATTTAAGATTAATACAGGCATTGCAGTTAATACTGCAATTTTATTTGAATCAACCCATTAATGGCAGACCTCTGTTTCTCCTACCAGTCTTGCACGCTGCACTGGATCCGGACTCCCTGTGGCACAGAAGACGTCCGTCTGGGTGTCACAGCCTCTGCAGCCCCAGCACAACTACAAGAAGCCCCGCGATTGGCTGCAGGGACCTTCACAGCCGGGACCGCCACCCTGCATGTCCGGCTGGCCTGTCACAGACCGCACTTAAAACACCAGCAATCGCAAGGCCGCCTCCCGCTGGTTGTAAATTGCAAAAAAAAAAACCTAATGAAAAAAATTAATGAACATAAATACACCGAGCGCCCCGGCCGCCCCGCCCCCCCCCTCTCCCTGCAAAAAAAAAAGGACAAAGATAAAGATAAAAAAAAGTAGGTTAAAAAAAAAAAAAGTGAACAGCGAAGGCCCGGGCCGGGCCCCCTGGCATGCCCAGGCCCGGGTAATTAGTACCCGCCCCCCCCTCCTCTCGGCGGCCCTGTACAGATATGTCTAGAGCACAGATACAACAGGCCTGCATGGACGCTATTTGCATGACGTTCAGTTTGTTGCAAACCAATGGTTTGTTACAACTCGCATATAGTTTGCCCAACCCGTATGCAGTTTGCAGTAAGCCACTTAGGGTTTGCCTCTTTCGATATCGCTACACATGGGATAGGTTTTATGCAAGATTAATAAATATTGTGGTTTGTGTCTGAAACTGCAACCGATTAATGCCGCTTCAGAAATCACATGATAAAATGCACTTTGATACATTCCCCCTCCTTATACCCGTTACCCTGCTTCATTATCATCATCTTAATTTATTTATACGGCTCTACAGAATCCGCAGCACCATCAACAAAAACTAAACAGAAAAAATACAGATAACCAAAGGACAAGAGGAACAATAGAATCAGTAAAAATCAATACAAGAGACTATACAGATGGTACGTACATAAGTAGACAACTAGAGCAAGGGAAACATTACAGAGAGGATGAGGAGATACGAAGTAGAGAGGACATACTTGTGATAGTTCACATTAAAGAATCAGGTTAGTAAATGGAGACGATGGAGGAGGAGTGAAAGGGGCAGTTGCAGTGTGAGGAGGGAATTTTCTTAGGATGAGTGGCAGGGGCAAACGCAGGATTTGTAGAGAGGGGTTTCCACACCACGCCGCCAGTGGGCATGACCAGCATGCATGGGGGCGTAGCTATAATATTAGACAGTGATTGGCTGCTCTCCAACTCTTCCTATCCCCATAATATACATGGGCAATGCTGCGTGCACTACAGTTAGGTGCACACAGCTCTCCCTTTTCAAGCAGAGGCGTGTGAAGCGGGGGCAGGGTCCAGCCACCTCAATTATTCAATCACCCAGGCTTGAAGGGGGATTTCCAGGCAAATAAAATTTTAGGGAATGCCAGGAGTTAGGTTCTCTCCCAATACGTCTAGGACAGTAGCCGTCTCCGGATGTTTGGCTGGGAACCTACTTAAGAAGGGTCTTGGCGGTAGATGTACCTCTGGAATCCTCTTAACGCTATCGCAGGGTCTACCAGGGAGAAATATCTTCTTCAGCCCCCACCTCCCAGGGCTGCAGCAGCGCTGTTGCAGCCTCTTGCAGTCAGCAAAAATGGTTTATTATTTTATTAAAGTATTTTTTTGCAACTATTTTACAATGTTTTTTGCTTTATTATTGTATTTAATTTTATTTTTTTTTACACTTTTTTAATACTTCTGGAAGTCTGGCCTTCTACTGCACATGTGTGAACTGGCAATGCCGGGTCACACATACCCTGAGAGGATCAGACTGGCTGGAGAAGCGTTAAGTGTCCTCTTACCGTTGCCAGCCAGTATCTCCGAGGAGCTATTGCTCCGCTGAACTTTTTTTTTGCTAAAATCACATAATTTGCCTCTGTTTTTGTTCCTACATTATTATTAACCTCAATAACATTAATTTCCAGTCATTTCCAGTAAATTTTTGTCAAGTGCTACCCCTGTTTCTCTATGAGCAATGGCGCTGGATCTCCTGGGGAGGGAGCAGGGGCGCACACAGGGGGAGTTTCTGGGTCTCCAGAAACCCATCCTCTCCGCTAACTAAGTGCCCCACATATTGGCACTGTACTATACAGCAGCCGCAGCGCTGTCAAAGAAGAGTCAGCGGCAGTGCTGTATTGAATACAGCTACTTTGCCTGCGCCGTGGCTGATGTATAGTACAGTGCTGCCGAAACGGAGTTGCGGGCGCATGCGCAGCAGCTCTCTCGCGTGTTTTCTTCTTTTTTTTTGGGAGGGGGGGAACCCCGCCCCCCTTAGCAACTCTGCGTGCGCCGCTGGGGAGGTACATATGGAATTCAAAACCTGCGAGATCCGACAACACAACAATGATGTTTTGCCTCGATTCAGATCCGAGGACGAAAAAAAAGGATCGAGCCGGCTCACGAGCCTACTCGGATCCCATAAGTTCGGTTGTGACTCGTTTTTCAGAGAACCGAGCCAGAGCATCTCTAATTTTTTGTGTGTTTTGTTTTTTTGCGGATTGTTGTTTTTTGCATTTTTCTTAATATTTTATATAATATTTAACAATAGTAATATGTCCCATTCATTCCTGATTTACTTTACTGCCTGAGTCCCCATCACAACTGCTGGGAGGATCTATCACCATTTCTGTTAGAACGTTTCTTACATATAATACCTTTCAGACTTACTCACCCCAGTTTCAAAGTGTGTCCTCTTGTTCAAGAGAATACAGCCTTCCTGATCATTTGATACATTTAAATGTTTCTATCTCATCTCCTTGGCCCCTTGTCTCCAACCTTTACATGTTCAGCTCTTGCTTTGTTATACAGCCTATTTGCCAGTTTAGTAGCCCTTCTATGAATTTCAGTCTATTTTATTAATGTCTTTGTGGACATAGGGCCTCGGGAACCGTACACTGTACTCAAAGCCAGGTCTTCCAAGAGGCCTACAAAGTGGTAATATAACCTCGCTCTTCTTGCTACTAATACAGCCAGGGATTCTACTTCCATTTCCCGCTGTTTACTAACAGTTGCTTCTCTTCATCTAATATGGAATTCTAAGGTTCCTTTCTTGTTGTCACCATTCTGTATTCCACTATTGGATTGTTGTGCACCACATGTATCATTTTACATTTTGAGGTATTAGACCCCGCACCACTCATTTCCTCTATTTTCTATAAATTACTACACATTTGTTTCACCCCTTCTGCAAACTGTGTTATACATTTTTTGTTTCCTGTGCAAAAAGACATACCTTCCCGTACCTTCCACCTCCATGGCGGAACATTTAAGTTAACCACTTTATAAGGGCTGCAGGATTGTGACCAGGAGGACCAACTAGAATCCGCAAGCACAGAGATTGCAGCTTCTGATTGGTCCTCCGTCTCACACCCCTACTCAGTATTAAAGGGACGAACCATAGAGCCTGTTAAATGCCACTCTGGGTAGGGTGATGTTTCATCCTACCTTGTAGTACGGTTTTAAACATAACAGAACCCAAAATGGCTAGGCATAGGGAAGGCAGTATAGTGCTTTTAATACTCTCAGATGTATGTCATCTGGAACCATGATCTTGTCTACTTTTAATTTTGAGAGCTTAAGTAACACCTCTTCTGCAGTAAATATATTTGTATCTTCAGTACACTGTAAATCTCCCTTCTAATGAGGGCAACCTAGTTAAACGTTCAATTAAAACATAGAATGCAGAGCAAAAATATTTATTTATGCAGTCTGCAATTTCTTTCATTCTTTCAACATATGTCTCTCCCTTGAGTTTTAAGCCTTTGTACCTGAAATATGTTTTGTCGACCTTTTGTACTGACTGCAGATTTTTTTTGTTTGTTTGCGCTTAAGCACATTTTATTTTTTCTGTTTGCACTTTAGCACATTTTATTGTGTGCTTAGACTATTATGGTTTAGCTTTATATGCTTGTTTATCCTGCTCTGATTGGGGCTTGCCTATATTTCTTATATGCAGTTTTCTTCAGACGTATAACCAGGGGCGCACGCAGGATTGTCAGGGGGGGGGGGGTCCCCATCCCCCTCCCCCTCTCCCCTCTGACCCCCCAAAAAAAAAAACATGAGAGAGAGCTTGCGCAGCAGCTCTGTTTCGGCAGCACTGTCCTATACAGCAGCCGCGGCGCTGTCAAAGAAGCGTCCGCGGCGGTGCTGTATACAATACTTCTTTGACAGCACCACGGCTGCTGTATAGGACAGTGCCGCTATGGTGGGCACTAAGTTAGCGCAGGGGGGATTTCTGGAGATTCAGAAACCCCCCCTGCGTGCGCCACTGATAACTGCCACATCTGCACTCCACACAGTGATCACTGAGTGTGTAGTAACTTCATATTGTTTTTGGATCACCATACATTCTCTTTAAAGCCTAGTTTTAGTTCTACTGGAGAATATATTTGATATTAATGTATTAATTCTTTATTATTTGTTTGTCCCAGCCAATTGGATGTATCAAGGTAATATATGTTTAAATTAAAGTATGGATTTTAATAGGTTGGACTTTAACAACGTAAATGATCTTTCCACGCTGCATATTTTCCAGAATATTCACCAACCCACAAAACTAAGCCCAGACTTGCAGAGTTGTTTCCAAAGACAAAGGAGTGCGCGTTCACCTTGAAATGCATTTGGTGAACAAGTAGGTGCACTTCGCACCTAAGGAAGCATTACAGTCCAAGATTTTGCATTCATTTTTTTGGTAAATGACCCTTCCTGTGTGTACTTCAATAGAAATGAAATGTGCTATCCACAATCACAGATAAAAGCATTAAGTTGCGCTGCTACAATAAATGTTACTAAAAAACATTATTTTTGATGACCATTCACTTATAATAGAAGAAACTTTAAATAGGGCATTATTGTAAATGTACAATATAGTTTTGGTGCACCAATTGTAGAGCGCTACGGAATTTGCTGGCGCTATATAAATAAATGATGATGATGATGATGATGATGATGATGAAGGAACTGGTAGGTTAATTGGCTGCTATCAAAATTTACCCTAGTCTCTCCCTCTCTGTCTGTGTGTGAGTGTGTGTCTATATTAGGGAATTTAGACTGTAAGCTCCAATGGGGCAGGGACTGATGTGAGTGAGTTCTCTGTACAGCGCTGCGGAATTAGTGGCGCTATATAAATAAATGATGATGGTGATGATGATGATGAAGGAACAAAAAACCTGAACTAGCACAAGATTGATCACTCTACAACGTTGCTGGTCTTCGTGGTGGAGAGTACAAGATGCTCAGACTTGTGATGATTCACAATTCACGTAATTATATCACTCAAGAGGATAAGTTGTGGATATTACAGATTTAAGGGAAGAAAGAATGTAAACAGCTTCCATCTTCTCAACGTGAACTGCCGTACTACACACCTATAATTTCACGCTGAGTGTGTTCGTGAAAACGGCTTTCAGACAAATGCAAACAGCTATACAGAGTTCAAGTGAAAATGAAAACATTTAACCCCTCACTTTCAGATATAGCAGAAGATCTGTCTTACATCTCATTTGTATGGATTCTTATTTGCTGTTTTTGTTGTCAGTTTCACTAATTTTTCCTTTTTGTTTATTTTAATGTCACCACGCTGCAATATCACAGGCGATATGAATCAATTGGTCGGATGTTGCTGTGTTTCAATGTTTGTATTGACATGCCAACATTCCACGATGGTTAGAATCCAGAAATGTTTGTAGTGTTGTGGAATGTGTGTGTAGTGTCATTTATTTTGTGGGAGTGTCTTATAGAGAGAAGGTGTGGGCAGTGGACCATACAGAGCGCAGTCCTTTGTGGCCCAGTGTATAACACACACCCCAGACCCAGAGTATAATACAGAGTCTAGTACTTGTTGGCCCAGTGCATAACACAGCCATGACCCAGGGTGTATTACAGATTCTAGTACCTGGTTGCAGAGTGTATAACACAGAGCTCTGTCCTCGGTTGCAGAGTATATAATACAGAGCCCAGTCCCTGGTTGCAGAGTGTGTAATACAAAGCCCAGTCCCTAGTTGCAGAGTGTATAATACAGAGCTCAGTCCCTGGTTGCAGAGTGTATAATACAGAGCTCAGTCCCTGGTTGCAGAGTGTATAATACAGAGCTCAGTCCCTGGTTGCAGAGTGTGTAATACAGAGCTCAGTCCCTGGTTGCAGAGTGTGTAATACAGAGCCCAGTCCCTGGTTGCAGAGTGTGTAATACAGAGCCCAGTCCCTGGTTGCAGAGTGTGTAATACAGAGCCCAGCCCCTGGTTGCAGAGTGTATAATACAGAGCTCAGTCCCTGGTTGCGGAGTGTGTAATACAGAGCTCAGTCCCTGGATGCATAGTGTGTAATACAGAGCTCAGTCCCTGGTTGCAGAGTGTGTAATACAGAGCCCAGTCCCTGGTTGCAGAGTGTGTAATACAGAGCCCAGTCCCTGGTTGCAGAGTGTGTAATACAGAGCCCAGTCCCTGGTTGCAGTGTGTGTAATACAGAGCCCAGTATACCTGGTTGCAGAGTGTATAATACAGATGATGATGATGACGGCCTCCAGCACTAGTGAACTGCTTGTGATTGGCTGTCTGTGATTGCGTATGGCTCAGTCCAGGTGAGTATCACGGTGCTAATTTGTTCGTAATTTTTCTCTGCATTTGTTGTGAATATAGTATTGTTTTGTCTGCATTATATTGTATTATATTGTATGGTAACATATTGCTGTTCCCCTCTAATTTGCCCCTTTATCTCTCTGTCCAACTAATAACTTCATTCCCTGCTCCTTCTTGCTGCATTCCCCCCCTATTTCCCTCCTAACAACCATATCTTCCCTCCCTGCTCCTTTGTCCGCTTTTGTCCCCCTTATCTTGCATCCTCCCACCCTCCTCTTCCTCCCTTAATTGCTGCCGTTCTTTCATTTCCCCCATCCCTCTTCCACCCTCTCCGCTCCCTCCTGGTTCACCGGTCAGTCCTTTAGCCCTAAATCCACACAGCCCCACCACCCCCCTTCCACCGCCATGCTCAGAGCCAAATGAGCAAGAGTCCCCCCACTCTGCCTCTCAGAGGCCACTACTCCCACAGCAGCTGCTGCACAGCGGAGAGCGCAAGCCCAGGTCTCTCCGCTGTGCATTACTCCCTCCCCCCCTCAATTCCAGGGCCGGGGAGAAGGAGAGAGTCTGCGCATGCGCGGCCGGCCACTGAGTTAGCGGCGGCCATTTTGCCATTTTGGAAAAGGGCGCGCCAGGAGCACCCGGCCGCCGCTCCACTGCCACCAATGCGGTTACCGCTGGCAATCACCCCCCCCCCCAACCCGGGACCGGGCTGACGCGGGGGTCGGGGAGGGCAACGCTGCAGGCTCTGCTGGGGGATATCCTGGCGCTGTAGCTGACACCCGGAGCGGCACCCCCCCTCAGGTACACAGGGCCATATCAATACAGCAGGAGGGGATTACAACATTAGTGGGCCCCCAGCTCCTCTACTACCTCCCCTGCCGGCCATTAGGTTAACCTCGGTGTCCCAGACCCCAGCCTTGGGGACACAGTGCAGCGCTACAGCATCTCCCACCCCCCATGTCCCCCCCAGCCATAACACCCCTCCCCCTACATGCAGGCCGTCTGAGGCCCCTAGCATTGGGCAGCAGGAAGTGACCCCCCCCCCCTTGCTGCAGCAGCATTTGGCCCCTAACCCCCCGGGCGCAGCAACAACAGCCGTTCCCACCCCCCCCCCCTCCCTCTATCCTTCCCCAGTACCCTATCCCCCTTTCAACCCCCTTGACACCCCAGCCCATCCTGTTTCCCTCCTCGGCCGCCAACCCCCCAGGCACCCCGGCCCCCCGCATGGTCCCCTCCTCCTTTCCCTCCGCCGTGCTTCACGGCCACCCAGCCACATCCTGCCCGTCTTTTGTAGGCCACCCCCCCCCCCGTGGCCTGTGGTTCAGGGTGTTAATACCACGTCTTTTCCCGCTTTCGTTCATCCTTCCTTCCCTTGGATGAGCGGTACTTCTGGCTGGGCGCCTCATAGCCAGGGTCTCCCCCCCTTTCCTTACCCCGTTCCGGACCCAGCCCTCAGCCTTCCTACCTGCTACCCCTCCAACCCCTCTACCTCCTCTACCTTCTCCCCTTATTTTTCCGTTCCTCCCTGTCCCAGCAGTTACGGTTTAACCACAGGTGCCTTTGCTTCCACAGTTTCCATCGCGCCCACCCCCGCAGGGGCAGATTGCACGCAGACATCTGCATTAGCCCCTTTAGTGTCATCAGGTTCCCAGAACGTGCAGTTGGTGGCCGGAGGGCCCGACGCAGGGCAGGGTCAGACATCCTCTCTGACGGGTTCTCGGGTCACTCCTTGCACGGTCGCTTCAAATTTAGTTCCCCCAACCCAGCAAGCCGGTGCGGGTTCGGCGCCTGAACCCAGATTATTAGCGCATAATACAGAACCGTCAGTGCTTGCGGGGTCCTCGGCTCCCGGTCCAGGGAGCCCCCTTTCTGTTTTCATCTCTGCAGGTTCCAAAATGCATACGTCATCGGGACGGCGGTCCAGGCGCGCTTCTTATGCGGAAGTCGCTGCGGGCACGGCCGGAGCATCATCGGGAGCGGACGGTGGTAGCCAGGAGGCAACCGGTGATCTTGCCGGTGGGTTGTCAGGTATGAGCTCTGACTCAGGCTCTTCTTCCTCTGAGAGTGAGGCTCCAGCCAGGTCCAGGAGTTCGGAAGCGAGGTTAATAAGGCTGCTGGAGAGGAAGTTGAGTGGTACCCGCCGGAGGGCGGAGGTGGTGAATAACAGCCCCAGTGGCAGGTTGACGGGTGACGATGTGGTGCGCTGTTCCAATACAGCTGTCCTGCGGGACATAAGAAACAGAGTGCGTGGCAAGATACGCACAGGTCGGTTTGTAGACATGTTTGCCATTACCAACAAGGCGAAGGACGATTTGGCATCAGCAATGTCACGTTCTGGCGTGGGTGAGGAGGTCTATAAGAATTTTAACAACTGGTTAGAGGGGTTCCTGGTGTTCGCAGCCTGTTATCTGGAAAGCAGGCCGGTGGAACATATGAACATCATTAAATACATATTCTTGATACAAGGGATGCACACTTGCTCCAGAGGTAACATGTGGAGACGGTATGACGAAGCGTTTCGCAGGAAACAAGATGGTTTATTAGTGATGGACCTGGGCTGTAAGGATGTGGAAGTGTGGCTGGAAGTGACACAGCCCAGACCAGGAGCAAGTGATGCGGGGGCATGGAGGCAGAGGTAACCTCCGAGTAGATTGGCCCAGCCCTTTCGTGGGAAGTGTTTTGCATATAACGGGGGCCATTGTGACAATTTCCCCGGTAGGTGTAGTACCAAAGAAGGAGGTGGGTAAGTTTCGGCTGATACAGCATCTGTCTCACCCTCAGGGTATGTCCGTGAATGACGCAATTGCAGAATCTGAATGTTCAGTGGTGTATCAATCATTTGAGGACGCTTTGTTGATAGTGCAGCGCTGCGGTGCTGCCTTTGCATCCATCTTCATTTAAATACATGGGTTTTCATTTGCCAGGGGGTTATTTCGTGGATAAATGTTTGCCTATGGGCTGTTCAGTGTCTTGCGCATTTTTCGAGTGTTTCAGCAATTTTCTACATTGGTATCTGGTTGCGGGGACAGGGCATCAAAGTGTGGCCCATTACCTGGATGATTTCTTGTTCATTGGGCCAAGCGGGGCCACGGTGTGTCAGGATTTGTTGTTTTCGGCTCAGTCATTGTTTAGAATTATGGGAGTTCCAGTGGCTGCGGACAAATCAGAAGGTCCGACTGAGAGATTGTCATTCCTGGGTATTGAAATTGACACCAGAGCAGGGTGTTGTAGGCTCCCTGCGGAGAAGGTAGCTAAGCTGAAGGGTGTGATTGACTCGTTGCAGGGCAGGGCCAAGGCTCAGTTAAAGAAGGTTCAATCCCTGCTTGGTTTACTTAATTTTGCTTGTTGGGTTATCCCCATGGGCAGGGTTTTTTGCAGGAAACTGGAGAGGGCTACAGTCGGGGTGATGAAGGCTTGTCATATGGTTAGAATTTCCAGTAAGATTAGGGATGATCTGGTCATGTGGCGTTTGTTTTTGGAGAACTTCAATGGGGTTTGTTTGTGGTTTTCGCCAATAATGCGGAGCTTCAATTGTTTACGGATGCGGCTGGCTCGTCTGGTTTTGGGGCGTAGATGAACGGGGGAGTGGTGTGCGGCCGCGTGGCCTCCGTCGTGGCATCAGGAAGGGTTCACAAGAAATCTTTTATTACTGGAATTGTCCCCAATTATTGTAGCGATGGAATTGTGAGGAAATTGCCTAAGAGATAAGAGTATAGTTTTTTGGTGCACGCTATCAACAACCAGAAGGCTACCTCCCCTCCGGCGCTGAGGCTATTGAGGCATCAGGTATTCAAGTGCTTATCATGTAACATTATCTTCAGGTCGAGGCATGTACCTGGGTCTGATAATGGGATTGCAGATGCTTAGTCTCGGTTTGATTGGTTGAGGTTTCGTTTGCTAGCCCCTGAGGCTAAGGAGTCTGGTGTTTCATGCCCTGATTTTGTCTGGCAGATTATAAAGCCGGGATAGCGGACTTGGCAAGGCAGTCGATAGCGCCAGGTACCTTGAAGAAATATCAGGAGGCTTGGTCATCATGGGAAGGGTATACTGCATCAAGGCAGGCCGCAGGTAAGACTGATCAGCAGCCCATATTGTCTTTTGTGTGGCATTGTTTTCAGGTGGGTAAGTCTCAGCCTTACATGGTGTCAGCATTGGCAGGTATTTCATTTTTTTTGCAGTTGCACGGCAGGCCAGGCGTTACTAAGCAGATGCTGGTTCGCAGGGCAGTAAAGGGCTGGGCTAGGATGTCCCCAGCGGTGGAAGACAGACGTAGGCCCATTGATAAAGTATTATTGGCAGGGCTGATCAAGGTTATACCGCTGGTAGCTAGCGATGTCTTTGAGGCTGCTTTGTTTAGGTTATCCTTCTCAATGGCCTTTTTCGGTGCTTTCAGAATAAGCGAGTTGGTGGCATCTTCCAGGTGGGCATCCGCGTCAGGGTTACTTCGTAGGAATGTGGTGGTACAGAGCGATGACTTGGCATGTAAAATACATAGGTCAAAGACAGATCCACTGAGTAGAGGGCGGTGGATTACCTTGATTCGGAGCGGAGACAGTACAGTTTGTCCAGTTGAGCTGGCTAGGTTGTATGAGGGCATGGCCCCCTCCCCGGGCGATAATTGGTTTAGGCACCATGACGGTTCCCCCCTTATGAAGTACCAGTTTTCAGCTGTTTTCAAGAAGTGCGCTGCGAAGCTTGGCTTGAATATCGCATATTATGGGACACATTCATTCAGAATAGGAGCAGCTACCGTAGCGGCTGAAGAGGGTGCTTCAGAGCAGGACATTAAGAAGTTGGGGAGGTGGAAGTCAAAGTGTTTTATGAAATATGTTCAACCACCTGTGGCATGGTAGTGTGTGGGCATCAATTCCGGGAGGTTGACCCATGACATAGGTTGCTTACCTTGTTGAAAGGAGGCGCAGAGGGTTTCGCCATTTTCTTTTCTTCAGGGGCCTGATTGGCTGTTGGCACCCCGGGGTTTCTGGTTTTACCTCCGCATGGGTCACCCTATCTTACACAAGCGGTGGTGTTTTCCTTCTCGATAGTTATTAAACGTGTTTTACGGCTCTGGTTGACACACATATCAATCCATTTTACAGGTTCCCGTCAGGATGGCAAAAATATTTGGTTGGTGGGTCATTCATTCATCTTTTGGGCTGGTAAAAGTGGGCCCGCTCATAGCTAGGCCAGATACCCCCAGGCAAGTTCAGTGAGGTGGATAGGTCGCAGGGGGCTCGGTTGGGAGTCGCTATTGAAGGTTCTAAGGGATAGCGAGGTCAGGTTTGGACGCCTTTCGGTAATTATAATCCACCTCGGGGGCAATGACTTGGGCAAGTGGAAAGGTGTAGAGCTGATAGTGAGGATCAAAGCGGATATTGGAGCGATTAAACGACATTGGCCAACAGTACACCTCATCTGGTCGGACAACATCCCTAGAATTAACTGGAGGGGAGCGGACAGGCCAGCCCGTATTGAAAAGGCTCGCGGGAAGGTTAACAGGGTGGCGAGGAGAATATTCTTAGAAATGGGGGGCGAGTTTATCAGCTACCCGGGCATCAGAGCACGTTTCACAAATCTATATAGGCCTGATGGGGTGCATTTGGCAGATACAGGGCTAGAGTATTTCAAAGAGCAGATCTTCAGAGTTTTGGCTATGAGAGGTCAGTTGGTGGCGGGCTTGGGTTCCTAGCGGGACCCAGCTGTGGAGGTAAGCAGCCCAGTCAGCAGACAATTTGGTCACACTCATGACGCAGTAGGCACTCTCCCCTTAAGGGGTGAACACTTAGGGAGTATACCCCTTCGGGGTTATGGGGCTCCGCTTGGGCGGGCGGGCCCCAGCCGTACCCAATCTAGTGGGGCGGAGTAGATAGCGCATGGGTGTGCCTTAGGGGCTGATTGGTCTGCTTATATTGGCCACCTCTTCTCAATATATTGAATATTTCAATAAATTACTGACCTTTCATTTAGCCAAAACAAAGTCTCTGTGTCTTTATTTCATAGTGGTATGTTAACTCATGTCAGTAACACTGTAAAGGTAAAATGTCACCCATTAAGCGGATTATTAGAATACCATACTATTGTATGTTCTCCTCTTCAGTACAATGAGAGCACCTATGTATAACTTTATCCAGCATGCAAAACAACAGATGTAGAGGTGCAGTTTGTCAGTCATGTTATATATATTTATATAATGTCAGGGACATTATCCATAATGCAAGAAGTAACGTATGTTTAATAACTGAGAAGAACATTGCTAACACAGACAAAGGAGACAATTAAAGTCTATCTAGGCGTAATTTCTAATGTGTCCTCCTCAGCTTATCAATACACAGCCCACCTCCACCCCCTCATTTCATCAGCATACAATACTCCAGAGATTACTGCCCACTCTGTCCAAATAACAGCAGCAGCAGCAGCAGTATACTGTAAGTCACTAAGAGATGTCTCATTTACCGACGTCTCTCCTGTTATGCTGCAAATGTCTGCTTACATAATGCATTATGCTCATTTCACAATTCATCATTATTTCTCTACACCTAAGTCAAGGCCGGTACACACGCTGCCTTCGCTTTTACATCTCACAGGGTTTAACCCGTTCTCGCCAGACGCTTCCAGTGCCGATTCACTGACTGCTTTTCACACTTCTTGATGTATAACATTCAGAGTTATAGCACCTCATCCTGAACCAGTATGACATATAAATATAGCAAGCACACAATAGACACATATAGGCAGATTGGTATAGGCACGGCGCTGTACCTAGGCATAGGCATCCAGGGGCGGCTGGGCTGGGGGTTAGGGGGGGGTATCTGCCTCCTGGGACGGTCCCATAGTGGGCTATCTTGGGCTGGATCACTGGGCCACCTGCTTTTTTTTCCTTTAAAATGTTCCTTGACCCCTGGGCTAAAATTTTCCAGCCCTCCCCTGTTGGCATCCCATATACAAACTACCATAAACCTTTGCATTTGGGTTGTGTGCACTTTAAAAGAGAAATGTTGTAATTTGTAAATAGTATTATATCTACAAACAAGGTAAACAACTAGTATTACTAGTTTACACCTTCATAAAAAATAGATTTTTTTTGTAATGGATTCCCTTAATTTTGCTGAGCCAAAAACTTGCTACCTGAGACAGCAGCCTGCGGAGCACATTTTATGGGCAAATACTTTCCCAGTTTAAATGGGGCACTAGTGTAGACAATGTGCAGTGTGAGGAGGTAGGAAAAGCAGTGGACATCCTGGTATGGTGATGCAATGAACATGTTACAGAAACGCTGTCCAAGTTTTACATAAAGACCACATGGATTTTAGCACTATGACACTGGTGCAGTGTGGACACACGCCAGTTTGAGCAGCGTATCTTGTGTGAAATCGTTTTGCACATGTTCAGAAAGTGATTCATGCAGATTTGCGTGATACTGCCGTTGTCGCCATCCTGTGCCCGGAGAGGCGGGACTTCTAACGTAGGTCAATTAGAGTAAGGTTATGGTCACGCAATTGCAAACAGATGAAGCCCGGGGAAAAGATGCATATTTGCCTGAGAATCAGTTTGTGATGGGGGGGGGGGGGGGGCTTAGGGACAGGAGCAAATAGTGGATGATGATCATGATGATGGCGATGGCCTCCAGCACTAATTAGCTGCTTGTGATTGGCTGTTTGTGATTGCGTATGGCTCAATATAGAGGAGTAAATAAGTTATTGCAGCCAACCATGCATCAGGCCCTTGCATGTCTTTGCGGGATGACTACTATTACAAACAATGATGGCACAGAGCAGACTGTATGAAGGCTGTCAGGGATGGCCACGAAACGCCCAGGAGAGTAGCCCAGTTGGACACTTGTTAAAAAATAACTTAAAAAAAGAAAGACTTTTCCCCTGGGTAGCAGTGCGGTGGGGGCCCTTCCATGGGACCCTATCCATTTCCTTATGACTGCCTCTGTTACAATATATTTATATCTCCTACTCATAACATGATAGAGGATGGATGTCGATCCTGGAAGAACGTGGGGCAACAAACACGGTTTGGGGGTTGGGGGCAAAAAAGTTGGAGTAAACATGGCACATGTCCAATGCACCCTCCCAGCTGAAAAGTGTTTGAGTCCTGCCCAGTGACTTCACCCTCCCAGGGAACGCTGGGCTCAGAAATATGGCAGCAGGAACTGTAAGAAGGGGACGGGGTCCCACTCAATGCTGATTGTTCTTATTTATCAAGCAAACAAACAATTTGGCAGTACGGTCATCATAGCAATGAGACTCCCCACCTTTTGCACAGGAACAGAGCAGGGTGTGGATAGAGAGCGCCAATACGAAGCTCAGTATATTTGTACTTCAAAGACCCATTGGGAGTAATTTCAAAAATGTATATATCATGACGTTATTGGCTTGTATGCACCCACCGGCAAACATTACCATATTCATTGATATATCATTTTGGCTTCCTCCTTTTATTTGCAGCCATGAACTCATATCAGACAGAGGGGTATCTTCTGTCGTCCTGGGATACAACACAAGAGAGCACTGTATAGCTGTTTTCTATCCCAGTGCAGTGGAAATAAAACAGTTTACCTGCTGATATCAATGCACAATTGGATTCTGCCTTACCCTTTCCCCTTGTCCGGTAAAGTCTTCTTTCTTCTGTCCGTCTGATCCTGATGCAGTTTACCTGCTGGAAAGCCGCTTAAGGTCCTCTTCGCGATGATCGGATGTCCTTTCAAGACCTTGACAAGGTCCTGAAAGGTCCTTGACAAGGTCCTGAAAGGACAATCGGTCATCGCGAAGAGGACCTTAAGCTGCTTTCCAGCATCAGGATCAGAAGGACAGAAGAAAGAAGACTTTACCGGACAGAGGAATCATCTGACAGGGTAAGTGCTACTACCCCTGTATAAGACGCACCCAGTTTTTAGACCCAAAATTTTGGGGAAAAAGGTGCGTCTTATACATGGGGAAATACAGTAATGTGCCATGTGACTGTGGTTGCCATGGCAGCTCCCCCCTCACCCATCCAGTGCGTGTTTTAGTTAATCTCTTTGCAGTAGCACAGTTGGAATAAGTTGATATAACCATCTTGGAGGAGATCCACAAACAATAAAGTGTTGGTGAGGCGGCTGAGTGCTTCCATTCATACAAAAATAGTGGAAGGGGATACTGTACCACTTTAAAAATGTACCGTGCCTAATGCCTCAGTGATATCACTAGTTCCTAGTGAAATGGTAGGCAGCATTTTTCTAAATATTTTTTGTAAGGACTACTTTAAAGACCACCCCCAATGAACATTTTTAGTTATGGCTTATAGTGTCTTTTCATGATGATAGGTGACAACCCTTTTGTTGTTGGCTATATCCCAACAATATATGATCAAAAGGTTGGGAGAACTCCATTCTTCCATACTGCTAAAGCCAATTTACAAACTGAAACAATTTTAACTTGTCTTTTTACACTGCTTGTGTTTAACCTCCTTTACCAGCAACGTCTGACACAGAAGGAGGAAAAGCCATATGATTTTATGTGTGATATTTACAGCCGCTCTGAAGCAGCCAGTAAAGCATTAAACATTCAGCGGTTCTCCCTATGTTGTTGCTGTTCACAGGGTGAGGCCATCTTTCACAGCCTACAGAAAATTTAATTCAAATGCTGCACAATCATACAGGTAAAGATTACAGTGGAACCCGTACTTACTCCGCGGGATACTGTTACATATGAAAGCTAATTGATCCTCTTCAATTTGGAGCAAATAATTTTCCTAGAAAAGCCGGCAAATAGCTTGAAAATAATACTAAGTACTTTCTTAACGCTCAGACGCATGGCTTCCAGTCAACAGTCAACATTCCCCCCTATAAGACCTATGCTGTTGGTTTTCCTGACCTGTACTTCAAAGTTCTAGATCAACTTATATACCAGTGTCCATAAATGAATTTACCAGCAGAGCCCATACATTAATACACCAGCAGTACCATATATAGCACCAGCAGTGTCCATACATTAATACACCAGCAGTACCATACATAATACCAGCAGTACCATACAATAATATACCAGCAGTACCATACATTAATACACCAGCAGTACCATACATTAATACACCAGCAGTGTCCATACATTAATACACCAGCAGTACCATACATAATACCAGCAGTACCATACAATAATATACCAGCAGTACCATACTTTCATACACCAGCAGTACCATAAATAATACCAGCAGTGTCCATATATTAATACATCAGCAGTACCATACATAATACCAGCAGTACCATACAATAATATACCAGCAGTACCATACATTAATACACCAGCAGTACCATACATAATACCAGCAGGGTCCATACAATAATACACCAGCTGTACCATACATAATACCAGAAGTACCATACAATAGTATACAGCAGTACTATACATTAATAAACCAGCAGTAATATACAATAATATACCAGCAGTACCATACATTAATACACCAGCAGTACCATACATAATACCAGGAGTACCATACAATAATATACCAGCAGTACCATACAATAATAAACCGACAGTACCATACACAAAACCAGCAGAGACTATACATTAATGCACAAGCAGTACCATACAATAATATACAAGCAGTACCATGCAATAATACACCAACAGTACCATACACAAAACCAGCAGAGTTCATACATTAATACACCAGCAGAACCTTTTATTAATACACCAGCAGTACCATACATAATACCAGCAGTGTCCAAACATTAATACACCCAGTAGTACCATACATAATACCAGCAGTACCCATACATAATACTAGCAGTACCATACATTATTATTATTTTTATTATTATTTATTTATAAGGCGCCACAAGGTTTCCGCAGCGCCGAACACAGTACAAACAATGGACAGTACAGGGAATAACAGTACAGAACAATAAACGAGTAATAACGAGACTTCAGATGCTCCAGGAAAATCAAGAATATTGAGGTTGGAGCAGAAGAGAAGGTAGAGAGACAGGAGGGATAAGGGCCCTGCTCATTAGAGCTTACATCCTAAAGGGAGGGCAACAGACAATCGGCACAGAGGGAGTCAGAGGAGGGGAGCAAGCGCACCCTTTTCAAAGGAGGATCCAGGAGATGAAAGCGAGCATGGAAAGAGGGTTAAGTGGAGGGCTGGTAAGCCTTGAGGAAGAGATGAGTTTTGAGGGCCCGTTTGAAGGAGCACAAGTTAGGGGATAGACGGATGGAGCGAGGGAGGTCATTCCAGTGCAGTGGGATGAGGTTATTAGAGTGGAGGAGAGGCGACGGTATACATAATACCAGCAGTGTCAATACAATAATACACCCACAATACCATACAATAATACAACAGCAGTACCATACATAATACCAGCAGAGTCCATACATTAATACACCAGCAGTACCATACATAATACCAGTAGTATCCATACAATAATACACCAGCAGTACCATACATTAATACACCAGCAGAGTCCATAATACCAGTAGTGCTTTTACATAATTATATCACCAGTGCCCGTCCAATATTATGCCAGGAGAGTAGTATAGTGCCTATACCTCAGTATTCCAGCAGTACTATACATAATACCAGCAGTGTCTATACAATAATACACCAGCAGTACTATACATAATACCAGCAGTATCCATACAATAATACACCAGCAGTACCATACATTAATACACCAGCAGAGTCCATACATTAATACACCAGCAGTACCATACATAATACCAGCAGTATCCATACATAATACCAGTAGTGCTTTTACATAATTATATCACCAGTGCCCATTCAATATTATGCCAGTAGAGTAGTATAGTGCCCATACCTCAGTATTCCAGCAGTACCATACATTATAGCAGCAATGCCCATATATGGTTATGATAACAGCACCTTTTCCTACAGGTCCACAAATAGGTGTGTTAGAGGTCACATGTGGTTACCACAATCAGGGCTGGCTCTTCCAGCAGGCGAACCGAGGCAGTCACCTAGGGCACTAGGGTTTAAGGGGCACCTAATTTGTGACTTATGTCACTGATTTAATGTCTATTCTTACTGTTGCACCCCCTCACTAAGTGCTGGCCGCTGACATGAAGGGGCAGCAGCTGACAGCGTCATACCTGTGCCTATGGGGGTCGGGGAAAGGGACACCCGATGGTAAAGGGGGGACAGTGCATAACTGTAAAGGGGGGGGGACAGCTAGAATGACAAGTCAGCACGTGCAGGCCCTGACCACAAGATTACTTCTGCTATTCCACATCCTTGGCAGAAGACTAACAAGTCTATTTATTATAGGACGAAAAGTCCTATCTCCGCAGAAAATGGGTGTTTTCACCAGGGACAGGGCTTTCCCAATTGTGCACATTCGTCAATGACCCTTTTTGATTCTTGTCTACATTACATCTGGCTCAGGATGTTGCAACCACTTTGCTTGCTCTGTTGCTGATGAAACATCATGAGGCAAAAATTTAACTTGGTCATGATCAGTCCCTCGTGCCTTCCAGGCACTAGGCTATCACCTAGGTTGCCTTGTACTTTTTCAATACCAATGTTGAATTGTGAAAGCATAAAAGAACTGAGAAGTATAATATTTGAATTGAGAGCGGAGCTGGGTGAACTAAAGAGAGAAGTTAAACTGGAAAATGAACAATACAAATTAGTTCCTAACATACTTGTTTAATAAGAAGGACATATTGTTTAATTCCCTTTAATAAGTTAACTAAAACTATAACTTATTTACCGATTTAAATGTTCACCTGATAATATTATGTTTGGTACAGGCCATAAAGCAAAATTAGGTGAAAAATTAGTTACATCTTTACAAGCCTTTTAGAAAGTCCCAAAAAATTCTAAGTAACTCAGGAGTCATAAGGTCACCGTATGTAAATAAAGCCAATTATTTATCAAAAGCCTACCTCATTCCATCAAGACCAAGGTTATAAGATAAAACCAGCTCTAGATCTATGAGCATCTAGGAGCCAAGGTGAAAAGGGAGTGGACAAAAGCATTTTTTGTAGTGCCTTTGAAGGATACAAAATCCATCCAATCAGGACACTCACCCTCTGCATATCAGGAATGGTGCAGCCTATCAATTCACAAGCAACCTGTGACATCACTGAGGCACCTCAGGCCAAGGCCCTGGACCTTAATGAATTGATTGGCTGCACAGTAATGAAATTGGTTCAGTCCAGGGGTGGACCTACAATTTTTACTCTGGTTGATCCGCCAATGCTTCAGTCCAACCTCCATCGTAAGTAGGTGACAGCACTGACATGTGTTAGTGCAGCACGGTGGCTTAGTGGTTAGCACTTCTGCCTTACTGCACTGGGGTTATGAGTTCAATTCCTGACCATGGCCTTATCTGTGAGAAGTTTGTATGTTCTTCCCGTGTTTGCGTGGGTTTCCTCCGGGTGCTCCGGTTTCTTCCCACACTCCAAAAACATACTGGTGGGTTAATTGGCTGCTAACAAATTGGCCCTAGTCTCTCTGTCTGTCTGTGTGTGTGTGTGTGTGTGTGTGTGTGTGTATATTAGGGAATTTAGACTGTAAGCTCCAGTGGGGCAGGGACTGATGTGAGCGAGTTCTCTGTACAGCGCTGCGGAATTAGTGGCGCTATATAAATAAATGGTGATGATGATACCACGGAAAGTTAGGATATTGGGGCATATTTATCAAGATGTGGCTCTAAGAATTATTTTTTGCTGACATTTATCTGGATGGTAAGATATCACTTACTGCAATTTAGTAAGAAAATATCAATACTCAGTTGCCCCATGATACTGGCCCAGAGCCGAGCAGTGGTTTCAACAGCGGTAACCATTTGGTATATTGGGTGAACCGAAAAAAAGATCTACCGCTGGTAAAAACTCCCGTTGCCACCGGCAATACACTTATTGGTTCTATTTTACCTAGTGCCATGTGTTATTTAATATCCACTTAGAAAAGGAATCTCAGACATCTATGAAAGTAGCAGGTATCAACTTTATTAACTAGCTCCTGACACAAAATATCTTATTTTCTAGGCTACATGAAAAATTAGTTTCAATCTAGTAGAGCATATACTCTCTCTCCTCCCACACCTCTCTCCCAGCACATCACCCACATTAATCATAGTGTCCGCTGGGGTTTTAAACAAAAAAGAAACAGCTACACTTAATTCCCAGCTAAATATCATAGAGTGAAATGCATGAGAATCGCATATTGCTTTTCTCGCCTTCAAATTCTCTATTGCATTGCTAGTTTATCGTGTTTTTTTTTTGTCTTTGTTCCTATGTGCACGATTAATGCATATATTGTGATTTATACATAGATAAGCTCTGAATGGCATCCAAGCTGTTCGAAAAATTATACTGTGTGCACAGACAAATGCAAGAATATAAAGTGTAACCGTTGCCTATAGTGGTTTCAGTAATTTTCTAAGCTCAATCAATATTCATGAGAATGCAATTTACCAATGCACTAGGAACGAAATACCCCAAATTTTCCACACTTTTAAATGGTGCAAGCGCCGCTCCGCCAATCACTAGTAGACACTCAGGCCACATCTAATCTGCATACCTCCAAATATTTAGACATCAGGACAAAATAAACCCTGCCCCCCGCCCAATCTGCCCCAATCCACTTTTGGGTGAAACTCCGCCCACTTACATTCCCAGGTCTCTGAATTATGATAGTTGGGAGGTATCATATGTGTAATGTGACTACTGGATGAAGCTTACCAATCAGACCAGGTCATATCCTCTTCTCAGACCTTTCTACTCATCTGCTTAAGAGAACATCATTGGAATTCTAGTGTATTTTGGAATGCAAAATAACATCTGTCACTTACACAGTGGAGGAAGCCATTTTTGTGAGGAGCCTATAATCATGAACATACACCACATTAATTCGGTAGGAACCAGCAGTGGCGGATCCAGGGGGGGGGGGGGGGGGGGCGATCGCCCCGATCGCCCCCCCTAGCGAGGGCTTGCTGCCGGCGGCTGCACACTGTGCAGGTCCGTTCGGCAGTGATAATGTGCTGCCCGGCTGCTCTGATTGTGTTTTAAACACAATCAGAGCAGCGGGACAGCACATTATCACTGCCGAACGGACCTGCACATACTGTGCAGCCGTCGGCAGCCTTAGAAGTTAGAAAGGGTGCGGGGCCTAAATGGCCCCCCCTATATCGCCCGGGGTAGAAAAAAATTCTAGATCCGCCCCTGGGAACCAGTGACTTCACTGAAGTTCTTAATTATGTCTTAGGTGGTCCACTTTCCTGGAAAGGCCACAAAGTTTTAAGGACTGTGCTCTAGTCACCCTGCACATACATATTTTATTTTGGATATTAATACTTTATCATTCATATATTATAAGCCATCACCATCACCATTTATTTATATAGCGCCACTAATTCCGCAGCGCTGTACAGAGAACTCAGGCACATCAGTCCCTGCCCCATTGGGGCTTACAGTCTAAATTCCTTTACACACACACACACACACACACACACACACAGACTAGGGTCAATTTGTTAGCAGTCAATTAACCTACTAGTATGTTTTTCTAGTGTGGTAGAAAACCGGAGCACCTAGTGGAAACCCACACAAACACGGGGAGAACATACAAACTCCACACAGATAAGGCCATGGTCGGGAATTGAACTCATGACCCCAGTGCTGTAAGGCAGAAGTGCTAACCACTGAGCCACCGTGCTCAATTTTTTTCTACGTATTTATTTGATACACGAGGGATACAGAAAATTAGAGCTGTAGGTCCAAGAGTGTATAGCACGGCACAAAAAAACATCCTGGGGAGGAAAGGGGGTGGAAAATGCCAATCCTAGTCTGAGTGTGGCCAGAACCTGACTAATTTGAAAAATGCCTCTAGGATGTCATTGGAATGGAGTGACACAATAGGCTACAATCTCATGAATATTGGATCAGCCAAAATGTCTAGTCCACCAAAATAACTGATGTCACAAGTTAATCAAATTTATAAGTTGAATTTAGTTCAGCATTAGAATTGTCCAGTGTGGTCACATGATGTGGTCACATGATATGGTCACATGATGGAGAGTTGATGTTTCCATAAAAACAAATGCTCATCATGCAACTATTGGCAATGTTTCTATACAAAGTTATATATTAAGTTAATATATGCCTTTTTTCACTGTCTACCCAGCCATTTTTTTCTCCTTATTCTTTTGGCTAGAGACGACTTTGAACGACAGGTATCTGGGAATATATCACAGGCATCATATAGCCATAAGGGAACCTTTGAATTTATTTTCAGCCTACTATTTCACAATTTATTTCATGCCACCACCCAGAGAATTGTCTATCAAAGACCAAATTTGGCAACAGTCTCCATTCAGATGCAGGATTAGAAAGGGAACAGAAGAGATAAAAACCGATAGCTTTAAAATCTTAGGTGTCTATTATTACGCACCTATCAATTTACACCTATCGGTGGAAATCTGAAATTTTAATGGTAAGTTATTTCTGCACCCAACCATATGCATCATACACAGTCGAGCATGTACAAAACAAAAACAGATTAAAAGATAAAAGTAAAATGCTTGACGCTCAGGGGTATAATCCTAAATAAAGTGTCAAGGGTGAACTATACAGTAAGCATGTTGGAACACTGTACCCTTTGCATGAAAATTGTGGACATTGCTATTTTAAATAGTGAGCACAGATTAGATGAGGGTGAAGATAACTGTAGGTACTGAGATAAACATGTAGAAGATATTCATAGATTACGGAACATTAACGTATAAACAAGAACTCTTCATACTGCCTTCACATATACCACAGCATATAGAGGAAGAGAAAAAAAACACTATGTAATCAGTAAATATAGATTAAAAAAACAAAAGGGGAATATTTTAATCCCAGCAAAAAATGATATTAACGTGACCATTATATTATACCCTTACATATGAACACGAAGAAGCTGTAAGAAGCTAAAGTCATATTTAGAGTCCAGAGTCTGGAAAAAATGTAGACCAGAATATAGGATAACAAATAGGCCAGGGGCTCAAATTGAGAGTTACGGCATAGGTAGAAGTAAGCCGGATTCAGGGCAGGTACAAAGTCAGTAATGAACTGGATTTGGTGGACAGGTAAACAACCAAAGTTTAACAGAAGTGGAAAGCAACAAGTTAGATAATTGGCAGAAACCCATTAATCTGAGAAAGAGAGATTGGAGCAGGCGGAGCCAGAAGAAGTGGACCAGCTGAATATCAGTCACAATGAGGTGGACACATGGCTAGGAGAAGGCCCTGTCCAAGAATTTTTTTTAGGTGGGGTGTCCCGACTGACCCCATCCCCTTTTTTCCAGATGATCGGACCTGTCAGCAGCAAATTTAAGGTATGAAGGTTGCTGCTAGGAGGGGGGGTGATTGCCCCCCTCTGGATCCGCCAGTGGCTCTGTCCAACAGCTAAGATAACGTTGCCAGTACCCATGAGGAGTCTGGCAGCTTTAGCTCTTCGTACAAACCCTTACGGCAATATGATAGAAATATGCTCAGTTTATCACACTCAGCAATACGCAGCATGTTGTAACCAGCAGTCCCCAGTATATTACATTCAATGCTGGACAGCCTATCATGTCCATCATATATTACTTTATTTTTCACAAGTTAATGCTTACAAAGTAATAAACAATCATTGCACACAACTCACAACAGAGACTGAGTAACATCATATCAGATTTTTATGTATAGATAAGACCAAGGGAAAAGAGAGAGATGGGAATTGAAAGGAGGACAAAATGAAGGACAAGTAGAAGACAGAGAGGATCAAAGGGGTTGGTCTCTCACATAGGAGTTGGGAGATGGATGGGTGAGTAGCGATAAATGAAATACGAAAGGAATTAAAGTATTTTGTCCAGTTACCATTAATGACTCTACTGTAAAACATGAATATTCTATTATGGGGTCTCCTTCTTAGCATAATATTGGTAATATTATGGTACATTCTGGTAAATTAGGTCATACATTGAATTCTAGGGTGAATGTCATTGTCAGGACTGACCAGGTGTCACCCCACTGAGGAGGAGACCAAATCTTTATACTCAAAGGACTCCTTGAATCTTTATGCTCTTTATGCTCACATGACTCTGAGATCTTTATACTCACATGACTCCGAGATCTTTATACTTACATGACTCCAAGATCTTTATGCTCACATGACTCCTAGATCTTTATGCTCACATGACTCCTAGATCTTTATGCTCACATGAATCCAAGATCTTTATACTCACATGACTCCGAGATCTTTATACTCACATGACTCCTAGATCTTTATGCTCACATGAATCCAAGATCTTTATACTCACATGACTCCGAGATCTTTATACTCACATGACTCCTAGATCTTTATGCTCACATGAATCCAAGATCTTTATACTCACATGACTCCTAGATCTTTATGCTCACATGACTCCGAGATCTTTATACTCACATGACTCCGAGATCTTTATACTCACATGACTCCGAGATCTTTATGCTCACATGACTCCTAGATCTTTATACTCACATGACTCCTAGATCTTTATGCTCACATGACTCCAAGATCTTTATACTCACATGACTCCTAGATCTTTATGCTCACATGTCTCCGAGATCTTTATACTCACATGACTCCGAGATCTTTATACTCACATGACTCCTAGATCTTTATGCTCACATGACTCCTTCATCTTTATACTCACATGACTCCTTCATCTTTATACTCACATGACTCCTTGAATTCCATTTGTGGAACCATGTAGCAGTAAATGCCACCTGCTAAGATTGAAACCTAAATCTCCATGTTAAGACCCACTACTTGACTGAAAGCCTCTCTTTCAGAGCTTTGTTGATAACAGTCAGAGCATTCACTCCCCACTTCCTGGAGCCTAGTGGAGCTATAGAATGTGGGCTATTAACTGAACCACCCAGGGCATCCCTTGTAGCCGAACCTATCATTGGATCAAGTGCCTGTGGCAAGCTGTCAACAAAGTCCTGGGAGGTAGGCTGATATCGTTCAATATTCCACACTGGGGGACAATCTCTAAAATGCTGAGGAAAGATACTGTTTTAGAGGTGTCTGTTGTGCCCAGCATGTTAGCAATGACCAACATGGTATAGACAGCAATGTCCAGCATGTTATAGCCAGCAATGTCCAGCATGTTATAGCCAGCAATGACCATCATGTTATTGTCAGCAATGACCAGCATGTTATAGCCAGCAATGACCAGCATGTTATAGTAAGCAACTGGCAGCATGTTATAGTAAGCAATGGGCAGCATAGTATAGCCAGCAATAACCAGCATGTTATAGCCAGTAACGACGATCATGTTATAGCCAGCAATGACCAGCATGGTATAGCCAGTACTGAACAGCATGTTATGATCAGCAATGATCAGCATGTTATAGACAGTAATAACCAGCATGGTATAGCCAGTAATAACCAGCATGGTATAGCCAGCAATGACCAGCATGGTATAGCCAGTAACAACTAGCATGTTATAACCAGTAATAACCAGCATGGTATAGCCAGTACTGACCAGCATATTATGGTCAGCAATGATCAGCATGTTATAGACAGTAATAACCAGCATGTTATAGTAAGCAATGGGCAGCATAGTATAGCCAGCAATGACCAGCATGGTATAGCCAGTAACGACAAGCATGTTAGAGCCAGTAATAACCAGCATGGTATATCCAGTACTGACCAGCATGTTATGGTCAGCAATGATCAGCATGGTATAGACAGTAATAACCAGCATGTTATAGCCAGCAATGACCAGCATGTTATAGACAGTAATAACCAGCATGGTATAGCCAGCAATGACCAGCATGGTATAGACAGTAATAACCAGCATGGTATAGCCAGTACTGACCCGCATGTTATAGCCAGCAATAACCAGCATGGTATAGCCAGTAACAACAAGCATGTTAGAGCCAGTAATAACCAGCATGGTATAGCCAGTACTGACCAGCATGTTATGGTCAGCAATGATCAGCATGTTATAGACAGTAATAACAAGCATGTTATAGCCAGCAATGACCAGCATGTTATAGACAGTAATAACCAGCATGTTATAGCCAGTACTGACCAGCGTGTTATAGACAGTAATAACCAGCATGTTATAGCCAGTACTGACCAGCGTGTTATAGACAGTAATGACCAGGATTCATTTCTGAGACTGTGAGTGATCTTTTCCATAAAAACTGTGGGATAATTTTTCCTTATGAGGAATAATTACATGACATGACTGGAACACTATTGTTTGCAGTAAGACAATTCTCCTTATTTCCCTCTGGCGAGTGTCTGTCCCAGTGGGACGGTTTATCCTGTGATTGCAATTTCTCCTCTTCTTTTCTTATTTATAATAATTATTTTTCTTATCTGTGCTTCTCTGGAAATTATTGTTGAAGCTATAAAACTAAACTTTGAACTAGTTGCTGAGATAATGGGAAACACAACTTTTTAGCGTGTGGTCCATTCTTCAATGGAGAAAGGAGAACTGTCTGTTTTACCAGTGGTCACCACTAGCCTCATAAACCCTATGGCCAGCTAAGGGCACCAGTGTGTGTAGGATGGTAGCCCACCTGCAGAAAGTCCACATTAATCTTAGCAAGTGCTGATCATCTAATGAAGTGGAGCGATATGAGCTGACACTTTCATATACAGCTTTAAAGAAGCATAAATTGAAAACTCTACGCAAAATGTTACTATTTTTCCGCAGCTGTGTTGAGCTTTGGGCTGTTTATAATTTGCCATACAGTAAAAAAAACAAACAAACACATACTAGAGGCTTTACCTGCGCTATAACATGATATCTGACCTGTATTTATACCGTAAATGTGCACCACTGAAAATACCTTACCCATAATTGTTTATTATCCTATTGTATCCAATTAATGTTTATTATGTTCTTCCTTTTGTCTATACATGTTTACCAAGTACTGTCTTCTGTCTATAAATAAAACCAGGACTTCCCCCAAAATAAAAATAAAAAAAATAAAAAAATATAGGCAGTTTTCTAGGAAGAAGGACCCGGCCGGCCTAGGAGTGTAACATAATAAGCAGCAGGTACCAAGTGGTGGAAACCAGGTTAGTATTAATTTGCATTTTATCTCATTGACACCCATTACTAATAATTAGTGTTGGCTTGAGTTGTGCTTTAAGTGGACTAAACTCTCCTTAAAAATACATGCCTAGCTTTAAATTCCATATATAAGACATCTCTTGGCTAAGTGGTTAGCACTTCTGCCTTACAGCACTGGGCGCATGAGTTCAATTCCTGACCATGGCCTTATCTGTGAGGAGTTTGTATGTTCTCCCCGTGTTTGTGTGGGATTCCTCCAGGTGCTCTGGATTCCTCCCACACTCCAAAAACATACTAGTAGGTTAATTGGTTGCTAATAAATTGACCCTAGTCTGACTGTGTGTGTATGTTAGGGAATTTAGACTGTAAGCCCCAATGGGGCAGGGACTGATGTGAGTGAGTTTTCTGTACAGCGCTGCAGAATTAGTGGCGCTATATAAGTAAATGGTAATAATAATAATCTTATGATTTTCACAGCGTTAGCTTTTGCTAATGTCACGCTGACACCTCTGACAGTGGTCAGTACTGTGCTGGGTACAGTGAAATACCTGTTAGCGAGATCAGTCATGTAGAGTTGCCTATCTGCATGTCAAAATTGGAAAGTATCCCTATTGCTGTAACCAATAGCCCTTGTGTAGATAGCTTAAGTAATACTGGATATTGCTGCTAATAAGGAAGTGTATTTAAATTAGTTATGAGGCAGTTAAATATGGTAGCTTGCAGTGAACAACTTCTGGATGAGAAAGCAGAGCTGTTCTAACCATTACAAACACAGAAAAGACATATATTTTATAGTTCACTCTCCTCAATAACATTCAAAATAGTCATTGTTTTGGGGGAGAGGGGATTAGTTTTGCTTTAAGTACTGTCTATAGGGCCCGGGTTAATTTAATTGTGAGATTAAATCCCATTAGATTAGTTAAGAAAAAAACAAGTGATTTTATGAGATTAATCACATGAATTGAATTGCCCAAAGAGCTGATACACACAAGCATTGAAACGCCATGCCTGGTAAAAACTAAGGCAAAACCTTGTATTTTGCACTCATTTTCAACACAGCATTCAGAGCGCGTTCTCAAAGCCTCACGGCAACTGTATTATATACTTAATGAGCGTTTTCATATTGTATCGAGCATTAACGCTCATGAACCCTGCAGAAAATGTTATAACTGACGGGAATCTTGCCAGAAAGTGAGTGTATACAGGTCCACTTGCTTACGAGAGGTGAATACCCGATTTATTGCTTGAGTGTACCAAGTCATAGACCACAAATCCTTCTTGTGTTCTCTATTTCAATTGAACATTTTGTGCCCAAAGTCTCTTATAATGAATCACTTGGGTTATCACACACTATGGAAGAGATTATTAAGTTACAGTGTTGCGTGATCATCTCACCACACAACCAACCTGGTGTGTAGCAAAGCGTATAGGAAACAATCAGTATCAAAATGTGCGATCTCTGTTTTGTGGTAAAATTCTTTAGATTGCGCAACTAACCCTAAATATTTATTGTGTTTCCTGCTCTGATTGTCATTTTCATTGTTACTAATACAATAAACTGTTGTTTTGCATTCTTTAGAACATGCTGTCAAACTCCTTTAACCTTTCTGTGGGGGCTCTTTTATCCCACGTTCAGAAGCAATATTTTATCACACCCTAAATTACAGAAAAACCTCAGTGTATCATACTTCAAATTTGCACAATAGGCCTGAAATTTGTACCATGGCTCAGATACAAATGATTAAATAAATAGCCTAATTAGGTTGTTTAATGAGTCATAACAGGCCAAGGCAACCTGTGGCTGGACAGCGGTAGTGGAACCACAAGTCACACCCTGCTTGGAATGCTGGGACTTGTAGTACCACAACAGCTGGCCAGCTACAGCTGACTGACAAGGTGTGCTGGATCTTATAGTACCACAACAGGTGGTGAGCCACTTTACCTAAATCTGCCCAGAGGCTGCTGGGACATGTTGAGATTTGTAGTTCCACAGTTAGCCGTATTCTGATACATAACCCTAATATAGTCCAATCGCACCTGTAATACAATGGATGCCACACACAAAATATGTATAGTTAGAAATAAAATGTTGCTTTTGGTTTTCCCTCCAAGAGCTGCTGCTGCTGCTACACAAAGACTACATCTCCGGAGACTTGGTCCCCCCCCCCCCCCCATCCTCCTTCCCATCCTCTCCCTGGATCCTGCACATCCTTTGCAAGCAGCTTTCAAGTCCCCCTGTCTCCTCCTACCAACCTCACCTTCTACATTTAAATGCAAAACACTCCAATAACGTCTAATTCCGTCAAACACAGAGGGGAACTGGGAGACGCAGCTCCTCACTGGTTAATATTGCAGGAGATGCTAAATTTGTGCGAGTACCAGCAGCTGACATCAGAAAACCACATTTTATACTGTAGCCTGATTACTGCTGCTGCTTATTGGAGGAAAGAGCGCAGTACCACGGCTGATATGTAATCTTATCCGCTCCCCTGTGGTTATCACACCAGTAAGTTTACACATCTGCAATGACGTACATGCTGGACTCATTTATGAAAATCAATGACTTCTTACATAACATTCCTTCCATATAGCTCTCAAACAATGCTGCCTTGCTGGTTCCTACAAGACTCCCACTGTGCGTCCGCTGAATTCTAAACCAATAATCCACACTTAGAGTCCCAAGAGTCCCTATTGCATCTGTCACACTGGCCTTACAGAGGGGGCCCTTCCACCCTTAATATCAGAGGCACATTAATTGCAATACTATTATTTTAATTCAAAAACAGATACCTGAGCACAGTGTAGACATCATTGTAATGGTCAGTGTTAAAGATGTGTAACATTTCTGCAAATCCAAGACAATGACCACTCTCTTCTAACACAGGTAGTTTTCTATCCATTTTTATAAAACTCTATTCTGTAACCACGTTTAATTATGCAACAATTCACCAAGATTTTGCATCTAAAACACATGTCCAAATCATAGATGTACATTTCCTTTCAATATTTGGATATATAACCCAGATGCTGTCAAATCTTCACCCCTTTAAAAAAATATAGAGAACAGCAAAACTGAAAAAAACCCTGGATTATGAATTTTTCTGGTTAATAACATATAGGATGGTACAAAATCATTCAGATTGTTATCACAGCATCTATCCCTTTAGCTGCTGCACATCCAGTCTACATCATTCTCTACTGTGCACAAGCTGAAATGATGAAGAGGAGAAGAATCGCTTACCGCCTCCGAATCTTCAAACCCATGTAGGTACAAATTGTCGTACATGGAGGTCTAGGATCCAATGCACCTCTCAATGCAGAATCGAAATAGCTAGCACACCACAGCTGAGAATGCAAGGCCTCAGGAAGACACCAAGCCTGCACTGTCAATTTTGTTGTTTGGATCCCCCAGTCAAGATGCTGTTCATTCATATTATAGAGGGAAGGTTATCCCTAGAGGCAGTTCAAACCTGGCATTTTTATCTCTCTTCCAAATTCAGAGCATGAAAGCAAAACCCTTCCCCACCGAGGACTGGTGAGAGACCCAGGAATGTGCCCTGTGATTGGCTAGAATCTCTCAGCTGGATGCTCATTTGCTTTGATAGTAAGATGACGAGCAGAAGGTCTATACTGTAAAATGCAAGAATCCTTCTCTGGATTTTTTTTTCCCCCCCTTCTCTCCCTGTTAATTCTTACTTAGGACTCACCATTTTTTAAAACGCCTGAGAGTGCAGAAAAAAACAAAACCCCACACTATTGTATTCTGGTTACATCTAGCACTTAAATCCTGCTGCTGCCAAGAATTGCTCCAGTTTAATTCCTATATAACGTGGTGCACAGTGAAAGAAAATATTAACAATTAGTCACAAATTATTCTGCACGTTTGATATGATTCAAAGTTGCCTGTGGGAGTATCTTTAGTTTTCCGTGCACATTCACGGTGCTACAGAGATGGTGCTGTAGCTGCTCCATTAACTTTTCATTTTATTTTTTAAATGTATATATTATAAATATATTTTTCATGATTATAATCAACCTGTCAGAATAATTTGTATGGAATATAAATGTTAAAATATGTAACAGTTGCAATATTGTGCTGTATGTTATCAACTGAATGTGGGGCAGCACGGTCGCTCAGTGGTTAGCACTTCTGCCTTACAGCACTGGGGTCATGCGTTCAATTCCCGATCATGACCTTATCTGTGAGGTCTGTAAAATATCAATAGTGAGTACACAGGAATCGGCGTGCTGAGCTTTTTTTTTATTTTATTTCAGTTGTTGGTAAAATTGTTAACTATATGGCATTGGGAGAAATTTTCTGTAGTGTGTACCCAGCATAAATTATCTGCCGTACTGTATTGATGCAGATTGATGCTGTATTGGGCAGCATGGTGGCTTAGTGGTTAGCACTTCTGCCTTACAGCACTGGGGTCATGAGTTCAATTCCCAACCATGGCCTTATCTGTGTGGAGTTTGTATGTTCCCCCTGTGTTTGCGTGGGTTTCCTCCAGGTGCTCCGGTTTCCTCCCACACTCCAAAAATATACTGGTAGGTTAATTGGCTGCTAACAAATTGACCCTAGTCTCTACGTGTGTGAGTGAGTTCTCTGTACAGCGCTGCGGAATTAGTGGCGCTATATAAATAAATGGTGATGATGATGATGATGATACTCCATTCAATGCTGGAGAAATCACTCCCAACTGTTGGCAGAATTATTAAAATAGCAAATATTTGTATGTGAGACAGAGGTGTTGTTACTGGGACCTCTTACCGTCTTATGCCAAATATACAAATCTGCAATAATATTTTCAACTTTAAACGGAGAATTGCAAAACCCACTGCCCCCAACTTGCATCACCTGGCAGCCTTGCAGCTAAGTCTAAGGCTGGGTACACACTACAGGTTTTCAGCCGATTATGGGGTCAATCCCATGATAAACATGCATTCCTGTGTACGCTGCAACAATGAAGGATTATCGTTCCAAAGCGCATCGTATCGTTACATTTGTTTTTTAAACCGAACGAAAAATCTTGTTCAACAATGGAACAATACTGCAGTGTGTATGCACTCAGGACCAGCAGTGTCCATAGATCTTTATGAAGTGTACAAAGTCAATCTCATGGTTATGACAGGTGAAAAGCACAGATCTGTAAAACATCAATAGTGAGTACACAGGAATCGGCGTGCTGAGCTTTTTTTTATTTTATTTCAGTTGTTGGTAAAATTGTTAACTATATGGCATTGGGAGAAATTTTCTGTAGTGTGTACCCAGCATAAATTATCTGCCGTACTGTATTGATGCAGATTGATGCTGTATTGGGCAGCATGGTGGCTTAGTGGTTAGCACTTCTGCCTTACAGCACTGGGGTCATGAGTTCAATTCCCAACCATGGCCTTATCTGTGTGTAGTTTGTATGTTCTCCCCGTGTTTGCGTGGGTTTCCTCTGGGTGCTCCAGTTTCCTCCCACACTCCAAAAACATATTGGTAGGTTAATTGGCTGCTAACTAATTGATCCTAGCCTGTGTCTGTGTGTGTGTGTTAGGGAATTTAGACTGTAAGCTCCAATGGGGCAGGGACTGATGTGAATGAGTTCTCTGTACAGCGCCGCGGAATTAGTGGCGCTATATAAATAAATGGTAATAATAATAATTTGTAGCATCCTGCAAATCTGCATCAATATATTGGGGCCGCGTGGTTCGTTCCAAAAACAAGTTCACTGGAGTTCTCCTTTAGCCAACCATTTCCTGTCCATTTTTATAAAAAAATAAAGGGCCTATATTATTTTCCAGCCTTCTAATAACATCAGGGTTTCTGTATTGGGCTGCTGTACTCCTTCAGTGACGTAGACTTGAAATGTTTGCATGAAACCTTTAGTGTACAAAACACTTTTCCCATCACTAATGTTACATGCTGTATGTCTCCTGCTGATGACTAAATAGAGGCACTAATAATTCATAGGGGTTTATTCATTATTAATACCCCCGTCATAGTGATAAATATGAATTCTTATTGCAGCAATAAAAAGTCACTTATAGCCTGCATTGATGAAAAAAAAAAAATTCCAATAGTGGCTCAGAGAGGTAAGAGTTAGCATATTGCTTTGCAGGTCAGTCTCCATGGTGGTGCTCGCTGACTCGTACGATGGAACTGAATGTGTAGAAAAAGTGCAATGACTTCAGTTTCTGGATGTGAACGCAGGAAAACATTCTCGGGTTTTTTAAAGGAGATATTCACTTGTTTGCTCTTAATCCATATCCTCCAGTTTATAAGATGCTTTGCAAACGATGTTATTCATTTTCACAGCAAGCAATGGTCTCCATTGTTTCCATGTCATATCAGACACAATACATCATCATCATTAATTTATATAGCGCCACTAATTCCGCAGCACTGTACAGAGAACTCACTCACATCAGTCCCTGCCCCATTGGAGCTTACAGTCTAAATTCCCTAATATAGACACACACTCATACACAGACACAGAGAGAGACTAGGGTCAATTTTGATAGCAGCCAATTTACCTACCAGTATGTTTAAGGAGTGTGGGACGAAACTGGAGCACCCGGAGGAAACCCACGCAAACACGGGGAGAACATACAAACTCCACACTGGTTAGGCCATGGTCGGGAATCGAACTCATGACCCCAGTGCTCTGAGGCAAAAGTGCTAACCACTAGGCCACTGTGCTGCACAACACAAGCACAATTATTATGGGGTTATACACATAATTAGCACAGATGAGTGTGAGTAATGCTATGGGGACTCACACGGAGTGCAGCAAAATACATGACAGGACGTACGAGGGAGTTAGACAGTAGACAGACATGGGACAATAGGTAGAGAGGAAGCTGCCTGTGAAAGCTTACATTCTAAAGGGAGGGGTGGTGAGAGACAGTAGGACTAGCTGGGGAAAAATGGAGGTGGCAGGTTAAGGAAGAGGAGGTGATGGATAAGATGGTCAGGAGGTGATAGGATAGGCGAGCTTGAAAAGTTGAGTTACGACTGAGTGTTTGAAGGACTGAAGGTTGGGGGAGAGTTGCCAGAGACACGTTTTCTGTTTGCACCTTTAACAAAAATAAAATAGAAGCATAGAAACATAGAATTTGACGGCAGATAAGAACCGCTTGGCCCATCTAGTCTGACCATTGTTTTATTAACATATGGTAACCTCAAACCCTATTTGATCCTTTATTCTTTATAAGGATATCTTTATGCCTAGCCCAAGCATGTTTAAACTGCTCTACTGTATTAGCTTCTACCACCTCTGATGGGAGGCTATTCCACTTATCCACTACCCTTTCTGTGAAGTAGTTTCTATCATTTCCCCCTTTCCCTACTCTGCTCCAAACTATACATATTAAGATCTTATAGTCTTTTTGTGTAAGTTTTGTGCTGTAGACCATGTACCATTTTAATTGCCCTTCTGTGTACAATCTGTAATGTATTTATATCCTTCTGGAGATACGGCCTCCAGAACTGAACACAGTATTCTAGATGAGGCCGTACCAATGACCTATACAGTGGCATTATTACTTATTTCTTTTTACCACTCATTCCTCTCCAGGCGCGGGCTAGGAGAGGGAAGCCCGGGGGGCACACAGGCGGCCGCATCACATGAAACGGGATGCGGCCGCGTCATTGCCGACGCGTCCGCATCGCCTGTCATGTGATGCGGCCGCCTGTCATGTGATGCGGCCGCATCATGTCATCAGATGTTGCCGCCGGTGAAAAGGTGGTATATTGCATCCGGGGGTGGCCGGCCGGCCTACCCCCCCGGCCCTAATAGCGGCCCCCCTGCCCAGCCCGCCCCTGTTCCTCTCCCTATGCAACCAAGCATCTGACTTGCGTTTCTCATTACTTTATTACATTGCTTACCTGCCTTTAAGTCACCTGAAATAGTGACTCCTAGATTCCTTTCCTCCTCAGTAGTTTCCATTATATATTAATACTAAATTTAGCCTTCGCGTTTTTGAGACCCAAGTGCATGATTTTGCATTTTTTGGCATTAAACAACAACACTCTTGATCATTCCTCTAGTCTACCTAAATCATCAGTCATTTGTTTTACCCCTCCTGGTGTGTCTACCCTGTGGCATATCTTTGTATCATCTGCAAATAGGCATACTGTCCCTTCAATACCATTTGCAAGGTCTCCAATAATGTCTCCAATAAATATATTAAAAAGCATTGGCCCAAGTACAGATCCTTGGGGTAAAATAATGCTCCAACTCTAGTTTCTAGATTTCCTGTGTTCTATTTGTAACAGGTTTTAAAATTGTTCTTTTCTTTTTTAATGAGCCAGTTGAGGGGGATACAATAACAATGAGAGGAGGCTCAGATTGGTCTTTGCTATTTTAAGTACAGAGTTCCCTCTTAGAACACGTCGGAACTGGTGTTATACGGCAGACACTGTGGAATTGATAATGGACCTAATAGTGGCTGACGTGACAGTTTACTCTTAGAATATTACTCCTAGATTGCTCAGCCGCCCCTCCACCCCCGGCCTACTGTCACTGGCTTTCCTCTGCACCGTACGGGAATGACACAGTTCACCGTTGCCTGTACACAGCAAACAGCGTACAGGAATCAGGTGGCCCGGGGACTGAACCTATCTCAGCCTCCTACTATGCTTCATTGGCAGCTGGGTACAGTCATGTGATGTGAAGCCGCCTCCTCCACAGGATGTGTACATATGCTACCAAATGGCGCTGGTGGTTACATGTATATATACACCGATCAGACACAACATTAAAATCACTAACAAGTGAAGTGAATAATATTGATTATCTTGTTACAATGGCACCTGTCATGAGTTAGGATATATTAGGTAGCAAGTGAAGTCAGTTCTTGAAGTTGATGTGCTGGAAGCAGGAAAAATGGGCAAGCGTAAAGATCTGAATGACTTTGACAAGGGCCAAATTGTGATGGCTAGACGACTGGGTCAGAGCATCTCCAAAATGGCACAGTCTTGTGGGGTGTTCCCGGTATGCAGTGGTTAGTACCTACCAAAAGTGGTCCAAGGAAGGACAACCGGTGAAATGGCAACAGGGTCATGGGTGCCCAAGGCTCATTGATGCGTGTGGGGAGCGAAGGCTGGCGGCCCGTCTGGTCCAATACCACAGAAGAGCTACTGTAGCACAAATTGCTGAAAAAATAAATGCTGGTTATGATAGAAAGGTGTCAGAACACACAGTGCATCGCAGCTTGGGGGCTGTGTAGGTGCAGACCAGTCAGAATGCGCATGCTGACTCCTGTCCACCACCAAAAGTGCTTACAATCGGTATGTGCGCACCAGAACTGGACCATGGAGCAATATAAGAAGGTGGCCTGGTCTGATGAATCACATTTTCTCCTACATCATGGGGATGGCCGGATGCCTGTGCGTCACTTACCTGGGGAAGAGATGGCACCAGGATGTGCTATGGGAAGAAGGCAAGCCGACGGAGGCAGTGTGATGCTGCAATGTTCTGCTGGGAAATCTTGGGTCCTGGCATTCATGTGGATGTTAATATGACCGTTACCACCTACCTAAACATTGTTGCAGACCAAGTACACCCCTTCATGACAACAATGTTCCTTGATGACAGTGGCCTCTTTCAGCAGGATAATGCGCTTTGCCACACTGCAGAGATTGTTCAGGAATGGTTTGAGGAACATGACAAAGAATTCAAGGTGATGTCTTGGCCTCTAAATTCCCCAGATCTTAATCTGATTTAGCATCTGTGAGATGTGCTGGAAAACCAAGTAAGAGCCATGGAGGCCCCCACCTCGCAACTCACTAAACAGGATCTGCTGCTAATGTCTTGGTGCCAGATACCACAGGATACCTTCAGAGGTCTTGTTGAGTCCATGCCTCACCGGGTCAGAGCAGTGTTGGTGGCACAATATTAGGCAGGTGGTTAAAATGTTGTGACTTAATATATATATATATATATATATATATATATATATATATATATATACACACACAAGTTAACCCGTGCATGATACTCATGCATTCTAGTCAAATCAAGCTACTTAAGGTGTTAAAAAGGTTCTTGTCATGCATTTGGGCCATAGCCCAGGCCTCAACCACCAACCACTCCCCACTGTCACCCCCGGCAACCACCAACCACTCCCCACTGTCACTTCTCCTTCAAGAAATATATATATATTTTAAAATCTTTATAAACACTTTTAACAATTAACAAATGAAATTAACAAATTAAAGACATCTTAGTATACCAAATTTCAGCACTTTCTGAATTTTTTTTTACACACACACTAAGAATTTAGTAGGTCAGTGTATAACTCCGCCCAGCAGGTGGCGCTGCAGCTTGGTTTTATTTTTTCCACACACAGACAGACTAACACACGCCACTAGACATTTATATTACAGATATATATATATATATATATATATATATATATAACATAACAATAACATAATTACACAAGGGGGCAGATCACTCTAAATATTGTGATTATGTCATTAGCTACTTATTTCAATCATAAATTAAAAGAGTGCAAAGTATTGGTTATATCTTATATTTATTTTATAATTTATAACGATAATAATTCCTGGTCGGTGATTGGTATTTTCTGGTTGCTGTGAGTAATTTATCACTCTGATTTCCTGATAACAGTATCCCCATTAATGTATAGAAAAGTGATTAATACATAATGATTAATATGAGAATCACATAACTGATTATACTATTAAGAAGTATTGAACACTCCTGACATATGATTTTGGTTATTGATGTAAATTGAGTGACTACTTTTCCTTAAGGGATTACACCAATTATAAGCATTTATTTTCACTTTATTTTTAAATAAATTCCAACAATAGTGACACAACATTGTATGAATGAAATGTTGCACAGTGTTAAGTAGCGGCATAACATACTGTAAGTAGTAGTTGTGTAGCAAACGCACTGGCTCCCGGTATCTTTTTGGGTTTAGCTGTTACCCTCAATATGCTACTTGGGCTTCTTGATTTTCTCTCCCTCTCTTTGTTACCAATGAAGCATCAGCAGAGCTTTGTTTGTCATTCACAGGAAGAGCAGATGACGTCACTGACGGAATTCCAGCAACTATCCAGAACTAGAAAAGTCTCTAACATCTGCTAACGGTACTTCTCTGGTGTCTACATGTGTTCCGGGGGTCGAGTTCTGATTTGGGACCACAGACAAGGGGTCTGTAGCTGGTATTTAGGGCCTGATGCAGAGTGGGCTGTAAAATGAATACAATTTACTTTCAAATATGCCGTAAAAATAGCGTATAAGCTGCGCCATGCAGGTCGGCACCAGCAACATATGTGTCAGGTTTACACCAGGCACACGTCCACACCCAGGTTTTTATCCATTTATTTTATGTGCAACAAACGCTTTCCTTATTAGATATCAATAAAAGAAAAGGCGTTTATTTTGTTGGTTGTTCGTTTGTTCACAATTACAGAACACTGCACTATCTGTACCAAGCCTACAATAAAGCACCCCGTCCGGCTCTGCCTATAGCAACCAATCAGATTCTAGCTGTCATTTCGTAGAATGCACTAAATAAATGAAAGCTAGGATCTGATTGGTTGCTATAGGCAACATCTCCACTTTTCCAAACCCGCAGTTTAGTAAATCTAGCCCTTAGTGTTTTTTTATTGTGCCGGTATGGCAAACACGGGCACCTGCTCTACGTTTGCTTTTTGTTGACGGGAAGCGGCAAATGATCTACTATATAAATGCCCAGTGGCGTGTGTGAAAAAAAAACACCAAACTGCAGCGCCACCTGCTGGGCAGAGTTATACACTGACCTATATATTTCTTGAAGGAGAAGTGACAGTTGGGAGTGGTTGGTGGTTGCCGGGGGTGACAGTGGGGAGTGGTTGGTGGTTGAGGCCTGGGCTATGGCCCGAATGCATGACAAGAACCTTTTTAACACCTCAAGTAGCTTGATTTGACTAGAATGCATGAGTATCATGCACGGGTTAACTTGTGTGGGGAGTTTTTAACACCTTAAGTAGCTTGATGAAGGATGTGGCGATGAAGATGAAGGATGAGGTGATGGAGAAAAATGATGAGGTGGTGACATGTGGACAAAACCACGTTAAAAAAGGGCGCTTGCGTCGGGAAGTAACGCTCTTCCCCTGAGGAGGCTTGGGCTAGGCCCAAATGCATGACAAGAACCTTTTTAACACCTTAAGTAGCTTGATTTGACTAGAATGCATGAGTATCATGCACGGGTTAACTTGTAGCTATATATGAGCTTTTCATACAAATGCCAAGTGAAGCTTGAATTGCATGCACAATGTTACATGTATACAAACGTGTGTACTGACCCGTCATTCTTTATACGGAATAATGATTTCTCTTTTGAGGCGTATTTAAGCCATACTTCAATATAAAGTAAATAAAGTTATCAGCCCCAGTTTAAAGGTATTACATGTAATTTGTCTACACTACATTTTATTTTAAAAAAAAAAAATAATATATATATATATATATATATATATATATATATATATATATATATATATATATATATATATATATATATACACACGGTATACCATAACTAAAAACAGCTGTGTGGCCAGGATACAATGTAGCACTCATCCAGTTAGTCTATAGCGTTGTGTCAAGTTGCCAAGTATACAATCACTATCCCTCTGACAAGCATACAGAACTGCACCCATTTGATCTATGTAGAACACAGACCTTACCTGACCAGTATGAAGTGCAGCCCCCAATTGATTTTACTATTTGACCATGTTACACCGCCACCCCTGTGAGTCATAGTGCCTCAAATAAATGCTGGGATGAAAGCAATTCACCAGATGCACTGATATCAGGGGCAAACGCAGGATTTGTAGAGGGGGGTTTCCACACTATGCCGCCAGTGGGTGTGACCAGCATACATGGGAGCGTAGCTATAATCTTAGCTGTTCTCCAACTCTTCCTATCCCCATAATATACATGGGCAATGCTGCATGCACTACTGTTAGGTGCACGCAGCTCTCCCTTTTCAAGTAGAGCCGTGTGAAGCGGGGGCACGGTCCAGCCACCTCAATTATACAGTGTCCCAGGCTTGGAGGGGGGTTTCCAGGCACTAGTAAACCCCTCCTCAGTTTGCCTATGGATATGAAGTAACCAATCATTATTTGCAAAGGTTGCTCCTCCTCCTCTGAACTCCAACAGCCAATCAGAGTTCACTGCACTTAAGGTTTGCAGTCTCAGGCGGCATGCAGTAATATAAGTATAGGGGCTGATTTCTGCATTAGGTAACATATTAAATAATAAGCCATAAATATGAACGTACAGATGCTGTAGATGGTCTTCCAGTGTATGAGGAGCTAAACGCCTCTCATTTTACAAGTGTTGCCTTTTTATTGTCCAACCCTAGTCTCTTAGCTGACACAAATAGCAATTATAGGGCTGTGGATATCTAAGTATTGATTATATTGTTTTTCACAGACTGTAGCTTATGGTATAATTGAAGCCAGGACTAATTAACTTTATGAGACCATAAAATTACTTTTTGAAGCATTTGTCATTTTCCCCCGCAGCACATTAATTTACTCGTAGTGGCTGCATAAACTTTACCCAGTTTTTCGCCTGATATGGTGAAGCTTTAATGTATGCACCTTTCATTTTTCTTCAATTGTGTCAATATCAGACTCATTCCAGATAGACTTTGACAAATTGAAGGAAGGAAAAAGGTAGGAAGCTCAGCTCTGCTTTCCGGAGGTCATTAGTGGGCGATCTTTAGCTCTGCACACCCCAGTTAGAGGAATATTTTTATATTTATAACAAATACTCAGGTTTCAGTTAAAGGGACGTTTGCCATTTACATTTTATACTATATATTGGCCAGTCGTAGCTAGGTGCGGGTCAAGATGTTTTGGCAGTTTCCCAACATGGCGGTCCTTCATGACGTGTCAATGTAGCATTGCCCTGCTGCTAGTTTTATCAAACCTTCTAAAAAGCGGAGGTGTTGCTCATAGCAACCAATAAGATTCTAGCTCTCATTTACCTAGCGCATTCTAGAAAATGTAGAAGGTTTAATATATTTAGCCCTTGGGGTCTTTGGACAACCAGAAGAGAGCTTGGAAGGAAATGGAAAACACAAGAAACATGTTCACCTGCAGCAAGATGAAAACTGGAACTTACACCCTAGGCAACAGCCTTGTCTGCCTAACCCTGGCCCCAGGCACGCTGGTGGCATGGTTCCAAAAGAATTTATGACTCCTTCCGCTCAAGTTTAATGATGCTATGCAATTTGTAGATATAATCAATTTGTTGTCATTGTTAGTTATGTACCAAACAAGCAATGAATAATATATGGTTTACTGTGTATTTATTTGAAATCAACAATCATTAGAGAACAAGATACCAAGGCTCCTCATAGCTTCCTCATTCCACCCTCTCTAAGTGTGACATAAGATATCCTGCACCACTCACCAGATATGTTACTAATTTAAGCTACTTACAGTAACCAGCTGATCAGTGCCCTTAAAAAAATAAATGGAATCTCTAGCTTACCAGACATATCCATTCACTTACCCCTGAATACCTACGCTAGCAGTCCTACTTCTGCTATGGATAAAAAAGGTAGTTTTAGAAATGATGATGCTTTTGATATATTCATTTTGAAAAAAAAAACCTGTTACAATAAGAATTCCAAAAAGTTTCCTGGACCCCAGAGCAAAATATTATACCTTTCAAAAGTCTTGATTGGCTGATGCCAAAGGGGGTGTGGCCCGTCAGAAAGTGGGCGTGGTTTTGTAAATAAAGCGTTGTGGTTTAGTGCAACAGGATGGGTTATGTTGTGGCTGATCATGCAGGGTATATTTTGCCTCAATTTCGTTCCCTTTTCAGTGGATCCCATTACACCGTACCTGCTGCACCAATGCACACAGTTGTTTCTTTTGCAGTTCTTGGTTTTCCGAAAGCTCTACAAGCTCTGCCTCTTATCTTGTCTGCCTATAGGATTTTACTACTAAGTCCCAGTTCCAATGGATTTCTATGACTAGATTAAAGGACCAGAAACCCTAAAATATAAGTTGTTTTATATAAAAGAGCTACAAAAAACCTTTAGAAATATGGGATCTATGTACTATGGCAAATATGGAGTAAATAATGGAACATTTTTCTCTCATATATCCTCATTGGTGGCTTTGGGTGCTAGTAGCAGGAGTCAGGGAGGAGCTACCGCACCCATGCATGGTAACGAGATTAATCATTACCATAATTCCTCACCTCGTATGTAATAAACAATTATTGCATATGACACCACTCTCCTCCAAATGGAGCAATGCGGTGGCTTGCTGTTAGTACATAGAGCCATACCTTGACAGAACTTGAGATATTTACCATTGCATACCTCCCAATGGTACCGATTTAGAGGGATATCCCGATTGGTGGGCCACATAAGAGGTGGAGATTTACAGGAAACTGGGTGGAGTTTTGTCCTAATTTGCCCATTTGTAGGTGGAGTTTGATCAGAATGGGGTGTGGCTTATTTTGTCCTGCTTTCGGGATTCTAAATGTTGGCCATTGTATTTTACATTTTCTATGTATCAGAGTATAACCTATTGTTCTGTTATTCACCATTTTCTGCCAATGTTGGTTAAAAGTAGCGGGTAGTCTCTCCTGACAGGAAGCCTAGGAATATGTCTCTCCACGTATTCCTAATTTTATCTCAAATATCTTTATTTTATTTACATTTATTTATAAATTTAGCTATGTTTTATAAGCCAACGTGTATTTAACTTTAGTGGTCCTTTAACACTGGTTGCTAGGGTCAGTGAACCATAGTAACACACTGTAGGGCAGGCCTCCACCACCTGTGGCTCTCTAAAAGTCCCAGCATACTTTGCCAGCTGTTAGCTGACAGGTTATGCTGGGACTTGTAGTTTCATAACACCTGGACAGCCTCCGGTTGGCCAGGGACTTATTAAGAAGCTCTTAAACGAAAAATAACTTGCAAAGTGTAAATAAAGTACCTGTCAGTTACATTTAACTGAAAATATTTTGTACTTGCACAAAATGTAAAAGCAAAATGGCGTCAGTTTTCCCTGTGATATACTATGATGCTGAAAAGTCCACACACATACATCCCCATATTTCAGAATTATCAGATAACTGGTGGTTCCCACACTAAGGGGTAGATTTACTAAGCTGCGGGTTTGAAAAAGTGGGGATGTTGCCTATAGCAACCAATCAGATTCTAGCTGTCATTTATTTAGTGCCTTCTACAAAATGACAGGTGGAATCTGATTGGTTGCTATAGGCAACATCCCCACTTTTTCAAACCCGCAGCTTAGTAAATCTAGCCCTTAAATGGAAATTACGTTAATGCAGGTTCTGCCAGCTCTTATTATATATTCTGTAGCTTCTGCCAGAATATTCCTTTGTACCTGACTTGTAATGATGATGTCTTTATCTGTGTCTATTATTAGAACAGTCCAGAGCATTCCGTTCTATCTGAAAACCAGAATATTCAATCTGAAGTGAATGCGCACTGAAAACAAGCTGCAATTCTATTGTGTAGATAAGTTACGAAAGCGTAAAACTTGCTGCTTTTTAACTTGCTGCGTTCCCTTTTTTTTTTTTATTCACTGAAGGACGGTTGCCATGGTGATAGGTCCAATTCGAAACTGAACTTTGTTCTAGAACTGCGGCATATTTTTTTTTTCTACCATGGGGTGAGCTGGATTCTCACTTTCAATGTAAGGCTGAAGCCTCCGTGTTGACTCTTGATTAGAAGTTAATGCAAAAGAAAAAAAAAAGAAAGGGAATATTTCTTTGTATGACAATGTGTCTGAGTAAAAAAAAAAAGAAAAAAAAGGCTTCTTTTGAAAGATCCAGTCAGATGTGTGGGAAGAAGCTTACACATAAAATGACTCACTGCTCCTCTGTCTTCGGGGAGAAGAGAATCTATGCAGGTTTCACCTTTTTCAATGAATATCGCAAACTAACCGTGGTAGTCGTTGGCTACGTGGACAAAGCGCTTGTACTGTGGCATCAGGCAAGCCGGTTAATGGGCTTGAATGATCAAAATACGATTAAAGCCCAGCCGAGGAGTAGTATTGGGTTTGGCAGTCGTTCAGTTAAGAGTCGATAAATACTTTGGGGGTCAGAAATTATAATACTCAAAGTTCTCCTGTCTGAAGCACCAGTGGATGTACTTGGGAGTGAATATTTCACAAAGTTGGTGGTCCCGGAAAAAGGACTAGTAAATATCTCACAGAGTGAGAGTTCTGCACATGGGCCCAGTGAATATCTCACAAATAGGTTCCTGGATTCGGGACTATTATTATTATCGTTTATTTGTTAGGCGCCACAAGGTATCCGCAGCGCCGTACATGGTACAAACAGTAGACTATACAGGGTAAAACAATACAGAACAATAAACACAAAGTACCAGAACTTCAGACACTCCAGGCAGGCAAATACTGTAAAGATGGAGCGGAAGAACAGGTATGGAGACAGGAGGGGAGAGGGGCCCTGCTCATACGAGCTTACATCCTAAGGGAGGGTAGACAAAATCAGGCACAAGAGGGAGCCAGTGAAGCAAAGGGGAGAGTAAAAAGGAGTCAGGGAGAACCAGAAGAGGTGAGAGGTTAAGTGGATGGTTGGTAGGCCTTAAGGAACAGGTGAGTTTGAAAAGGATTTTGTAGGGGAAGGGGAGCCAGTGTAAGGCAAGACAGAGAGGGGAGACAGAGGAGGAGTGGCGTGAGAGGAAGATGAGTCTCGCAGCCGCATTAAGTATAGAGCGGAGGGGGGCAAGGTGGGAGCAGGGGAGGCCAGTAAGGAGGAGGTTGCAGTAGTTGAGGCGGGAGATGATGAGAGCATGGATGACAGTTTTGGTGGCATCTTGAGAGAGGAAAGGACGGATGCGGGCAATGTTACGGAGTTGAAAGCGACAGGCTTGGGCAAGGGATTGAATGTGGGGGGCAAAAGAGAGAGAGGAGTCAAGAGTGACTCCTAGGCAGCGGAGTTGGGTGACAGAGGAGATAGTGGAGTTGTCAACAATTATAGAGAGGTCATGGTAGGAAGGGAGTCTGGGTGGGGGAAAGACAATGAGTTCAGTTTTGGAGATGTTAATTTTAAGAAAGCGTGAAGACATCCAGGAGGAGATGGGACTAGTGCAGAGGAGGGCCAGCAAATTTTAGCCCGGGGGGGGGGGGGGGGGGGGCAAAACTCGACTCAGCAGCCTATAAGGAACATTTTAAAGGAAAAAAAATGCAGGTGGCCCACTTGACCCAGCCCGTGGTAGCTCACTATGGGACCGGACCCCCCCCCCCCAGCACAGTCAGCCCCTGGACTAGTGGACATGCCACAAAAGCCTCAGTCCTGGATATGGGACCTGTATCACACAAATGGCCGGGGTCCTGGACATAAGAGTCCAATGTTCTGCTATTTGGGAGAAAAAGGATTACTGTAAAATGATACGTATGACTTAACATGTCCATTAAAGAATATATGCATATAAATATTTGTATATATTGTTATATGCATATAAATAGTTGTATGTACTTTAAAAGACAAATGTTATCATTTTGTTTAGATTTACCAAGAGGGCAAATAGCACTAGCTTATATTTAATTATTACCGTTATTCTGTTACCCCCCTTAGGTTGCCTCATTATAGTCATGTCCGTAAGGGATAGGTTACACAAATTGAATATTAGATACGTTCCACGTGAAAATGTGTCTAACACACTGTAGCCGGGAGGCAGGTGGTTCCAAAAACAACCCAAATTTGTGCCTCCTTTGGTAAAATACAGACTGTCCACAAAAGCTGTACATAGACTTTAACTCTCAGTGAAGGAGATGGATTAATTCTTGAGGTAGTACAGGAGGGATATTTCATTCCAAGTTCTACAATCTGTGCTGTATCTACCAACAGCCAAGGTTTATGCTGATGTGCAGTGGTCGAAGTGGAAATTTAGAAGTGGTGGCATGGAAAATGTAATGGGAATGTAAGTGAATGGAATTTGATAGTTTTACAATTAAAGCAATGGAACAAGTGGCGATAGGGCATACCAGCGTATACCAGCCCACATCCACCACTGCTGAAGTTAAATAAATAAATAGAAGCCGTTAAGGAGGACTTCTGTAACATATTTCACTGCTAACACCTTAGTGTATTCATTGATCCAAGTTCAGGACTTGGAATGTAAGGTGTATTTTAAAAAATACGGCAGTGCGCAGTAAGCAACTGCAGAATGTTTTTATGAGTAAGAGGAACTGTTCTGACATCCAAAGGAAGGAATATTAGTTCGATTCACCCTCATCTGTATATTTGAGAGAGGGGTTACCACATTCAATCACTCTTCATGAAGTGGTGCAGCTTCAATAAGCAAAACTATCACAGCAAGGTGTCCCAACAGATTGTAAGGTTTAAGCAGATAAGTCACATTGACAGAGCTCCTGCGATATGAGTATATCTAGCAGCAGAAGTATACAGGTGTCCTCTATTTAGGTCAGTAAGATTAATTTGCATCACAGTCAAATGTAGTTCCAGTCTGCCCTACTAGTGGCATTTTCTACTCCATAAATCACTGTTGTAGTTTGTGAAAAGTGAAAACAATACTGATCTAACACGTGGAACCTTTATTATGTAGGAATAAATGTAATAAAAAGGAAAGAAGCATTAAACTAACTGTGCATATGATGCAAATTAAATGAATGTATCGTTTGTTATATTTTTTTCATCTTAAGCCGATTCTCATACGTAAGATTTTATATCACATGTATTATCGATTGATTGATTTTTGAGCAGTAGCTTTCTTATAGCCTGCACGTTTTATCGGTGCATTTAGTATAAATAACACATACATATATACTTTTCATACAGCACTTCTGGGAGACAGGAAGGTAAGTTATAGAAAGATGTGGGCGTGACGTTATGATGCAATTTGTGTAATGAAGTGAGCAGGAAAAACATATAGCGATCCTAATTGCTTTGTTATAGCCCCTGCAAACTCAGTGTTCACTGATGCAAGGGCTAGCTGGCAAATTTTAGCCTGGTGGTGAGGGGGTGAGGGCAAACTCTGCGCTGATGACATGATTATCATCATGTCCCCGCCCATCTTGCAGTCTTCCTGGAGTCCCGGAAGTCTTACCGTAATCCGGGAGTCTCTCCAACATTCTAAAAGGGTAGACAATTATGATTTTCTATACAAGGCTCAATAGTTTTACGCAGGCAACAAACGCTAGAAATATTTGTTGTGGGTGGAATTAGGTGAGATATTTAAAATATCACCCTCATTGTTTATTTGCAAAGCACCAAAATACTCCACCATAGTTGACAGTCAGAATGACAAAATTATACAAAACACAAATGTCACTTACCAATACTTGCCGACTTTTTAAACCTCTGTTACTTCCATCGCTGTGGCCCCGCCCCCTGCTATGAAATACCGAAATTCACAGCATTGCACTGATGGGGTGGGGCTTGATGATTCAAATCGAGTCATTAAGCCCCACCTCCAACAAGACCTGGGAGGATAACAACCCTTCCAGGAGTCCGGGAGGATTCCCCGAAATTCGAGAAGCTCACGGAAATTCCCGAACAGTAGGAAATTATGTATTTACCTGCCCTGCACTGTTCTTCCGATACAGCATATCCCACAATGCCTCTAACGCTCTGAGCAGCAGACCCTCTCTCCGTCTCAGGGTGGGCTGCTTTGAAACTACCATCAGTATTGTTAAGGTCAGTTCCTCTCCTTCGCTCCTCATTCATCAGAATCGGAGGCTGGCAGAGAAGGGGCCTCGACAGCGCCGTTGGGAGCTTGAAAATAGCCCACCCATAGAGAGTGGGTCTACTCTAACTGTCAGAGGCATCTCAGGACAACCTGCAGAATCGGGTGGAAGCAGGTAAGGGACATTTTCTAATTTGACTTATCTCGCCTCAATGCATCCAAAAAAAGTTGTTTTTTTGGGGTGGAATTAAAATATTCTACTCAACAATAAAAAAAAATGTATTACAAATCTATTAAAATGTTTGAAATAATCCACAGTTTTTTTCATGAGGTTAATGGGCCCATTATAAATATATCCCTTGATGGCTTAAACAAAGGCTATTTCCCAGTGTTCCAGAATACAATATATACCCATTCCCCAGTGGCTCAGGCTACTGTAGAGACCACACAATGGGCTTCCACCTGCAGTCATTGATATCTATCAGAGGACGGAGCCTCCAGGGACAGGGAGTCTACAATGCCCATGATGTACAGGTGACTAGGTGACAAGTGTATACTAAGATTCTTCCCGTGGCTTTGTTGATTTAGAGAAAGTACAGATTGTCCCGAGCGTTTCCTCATATCCTATAAAACCTGCTTCACTATGAAAATATCATTCTCCTTCTCATAATTCTTCCCGTGTGTCTTTTCCCTACTGTAATAAGAGTGCGTGGTACATTTTTGGCCGGCTGCAGCTCTGAGAGCTTCTAAAATTAACTTTCTATTGACACTGATGGCAAAACAGACAGCTCTAAAGACGTCACAGAAATAGGTTCAGCAAATTGTAATTGCAGGAATGTTATTTGCACTAAATGGTTTCTATATTTTGGGCTAAGATTAATTAAGACATGTCTTAGCACGGCTTATTCTCATTTATGCATATGGAAGCTAAAAATAATCTGTGAAGGCCAATTTGCTCATTATGAAAGCGGTTGGATAGCTAGGCCAAATGACCTTCCTGTAGTTCTTAAAGGAGAACCTCCATAATTATTGTAGTGACCACATTACTGTGACCACCATCTCCATAAGCCAAGAAGACTGCTGCCGTTGGATCAACTTTATTCGCTGCAAGATGCTCTATGTGAAGTGATTCTGTTTTGTAAAGTCAGTGTAATATATAATCTTTCACAGAGGTTGTCAGGTTACCCGTTGGAAGGAGGCCAACTGTGGCATAGATTAATCCAGGTCAGGGCAGGAAATGGGTAGGGAGGACAGTACTGCAATGTTCCTCGACCAGCTTGCTCGGCTTCATCCTTAAATTGACACCTACCCACCAATATCTGCCCATCATCATCATTTATTTATATAGCACCACCAATTCTGCAGCGCTGTACAGAGAACTCACATCAGTCCCTGTCCCCATTGAAGATAGAAGAGAGAGAACTAGGGTCAATTTTAAGACAGCCAATTAACCTACCAGTATGTTTTTGGAGTGTGGGAGACAACCGGAGCACCCGGAGGAAACCCACATAAACACGGGGAAAACATACAAACTCCACACAGAAGTGCTAACCACTGAGCCACCATGCTGCCCTACATCATCCCAGACCAATACCTGACCGTGTGATAGAGTAATCACATATTTGCCAAAGTGACTGAGATATAAATACATTGGGCCTGATGCAGACTTACACTTATGCAAGCTTGCGTAGCATAGATGATGGCAAATTGCACTGCACATGCCCGCAAAGGCAGAGCATGCATATGGTGCACATCTGGAGAGGCAGAAGGGGGGAGGGGGGGAGAGGTCTAAAGTATGCCGAGTACATTAAAGGGGTGTTCACACAGATGCACGTAGGTTTCGACGTACTAATGTCTGTACAACACATTTGTGGGCCCATTGGCAAAACTATAATGTGGTTCCCAGAATTTTTAGGGAAGGATACGCTCCCTTCACTTACCTTGCTGGACCTCCTGTTGGGCACCACTGCCTTACATATACCTTAAATCATCAAATATGGACACCATTTAGTAATATACATTTCCGCTGTAAGGCTTTGTCAATATATTCTAGACTAGTTTACAGAGATGCCATTTGTCACAATACTGGGGTACCCTATGGTGTGTAACAAAATATTAGACATAGATGTAAAGTACTATAACGATCTATAAGTAGCTGCACTGGGCTCCCAATCCGGGCTTATGTTAATGCTGTGACTGGTTCTTCCCTGGCTCTGCCAGCAAGACTGCCGCCCTGGTTCACTGTCACTCCGCTTTCGGCGGACCCACAAGACCCTACAGAGACCCTGATGAAGGAAGGCGACTTGCTGATCCTCGCAGCATTTCAGTCGCCTTCGGATATTCCAGTCAATCAAGTGGGAACCATATCCCCTTGCCAGTCCCCACATTCAGCGCACAAACACCCAGGAGTATTATTATTTATAAGGCGCCACAGATTCCATAGCGCCGGATCCAGAAGCAAGTAACAAGTAGATGAGGCAATACGTATAAGTAGCACAGATGAGTGTGAGTAATGCTATGTGGACTCACACAAAAGTGCAGCAAAAAGACATGACAGGACGAACGAGGGACAAGGGGTAGCGAGGACCCTGCCCATGAGAGCTTACATACTAGAGAAACAGTAGGACCAACTGGGAGAAAATGGAGATGGCAAACGAGGAAGAGGAGGTGGTGGATAGAATGGTTAATAGGCGGTAGGAGAGAAGCAAGCTTTAAACAAGTGTTTGAAGGACTGTAGGTTGGCGGAGAGTCGAGTGAGACAGGGAAGGGAGTTCCAAAGTTTGGGGGTAGTACGGCAGATGTCTTGGAGGCGAGCATGGGAAGAGCTAATGAGAGGTGAATTGAGGCAGAGGTCAAAAGCGGAGCAGGTGGGTATGTATCTTAAGACAAGGCCAAGGGTGTATGGGGGATAATGTTGGAAAGTGCTTTGTAAGTGAGGGTAAGGGGCTTTAATTGAATTCTGAAACAGATAGGGAGCCAATGAGGGGATTTAAAAGGAGTAGCAGAAGAGAAGTTATGGGAGAGGAAAATGAGCCTTGCTGCAGCATTCTGTATGGATTGAAGGTCACTCCTATAGGCAAAGGTAGAAAACAGGAATCATCCAAGAATATTCTGGCCTGGCTACAGTAAATATTTGGGGCCTGATTCATTAAGGAAAGTAAGGCAAAAATGAGTGTTTGCTCCTGGACAAACCATGTTACAATGAGTTGTTATTTTGTAAATAAGATAAATACTGGCTGTTTTTCATGTAGCACATAAATACTTGATAGCTTTATTATTACACTGAAATTTAACTCAACATTTTTTATTGGATTTTCCAAAGAAAAAAACAAAAAATAAAGCAAGTAAAATAGGACAAAGTAAATATACCTATACATGAACAATCAAAGGTCAAATGGCAGATAAAAGCATTAGGTATTGTTAACACATATACACACAACAAGCCAAAATGACAGAGAGAGGAGTAGAACACAAGCTAAAGGGTAAAAGTGAGGTGGGGGATGGAGTCAACTCCTGGAGCTGCTTTAAGTAGACAGTCAGATGGGGTATGTAGTGGCCCCTACAGAAGGGGGGTCAAGAAAAGGTAGTAAAATCCTAGCTGGACCCAGAGGGAATATTTAAAACCTATAGTTTCCATCACATAGCTATGTTGAGTTTTTGCTATAATTTTGGAGAGGGGCGGGAGAGCCGGGCTCTTCCAGTCTTGAGCAATAGCCTCTCTATCAGCAATTAAAATGTGTTCCGTGATATAAGGGTCATAAGCTGGAAAGTCCGGTTGATAGAGCTGGAGAAGGGCCAGAGATGGATGCAGTGTAATAGTCAGCGAAGTTACTTATCGGATTAACCCAAAAACTTTGTCCCATAGAGGTCTGAATTTAGGGCAGAACCAGAAAACGTGGAAAAGAGATCCGGTTTCCCCGCACTCTATACACTGAAATTTAAAGTTGATCTAGAACATGCTTTATCCCAATTAAAAAAAATCTGATCTCACTTTTTAAATTTATCTCTCCCCTCCAATACAACATGATTTTGCAAAGGTTCAAAGTTACTCAATTGTTTTTGTTTACTTTCCTTAATGAATCAGACCCTTGGGAGTTTAGCCGAGTGAATCACCAACATTTGATCTTGGCAGTGTGCAACAGCTTTCATGTAGGGGTAAACCCTTTATTCTGGCTTCTAAGCTCTGTTGAGAGGTTCTAGAACCATAGTAGCCTAGAGTCATTATAGAGACAACCAGGCAGTCAACAATAGGCTTTTGGCAAGACTACGTTATCTGTAAAGTGAAGATATTTTATCAGGTTGGGATCTGTTTTCTCTCGCTAGTATAAGTGATGTAAATCTGTTTGGCAGCCACAGGAGTTGGGAGAGTCTATTCGTTCCTTGCCCCTCACTGTCTAGTAGACCAATGATTTTAAGACAGTTGCACTTCAACTGGTTCTCCAAGCCATCTAGTTTAGCTTAGAGAGTTTTGTTCATCTACCGCAGTGACTCCAACAGAAGCATTTGTGCTGAGGAGGAGTCAACATTTCAGAGTACGTTTCCTTCAGTTAAGTCAGTGTTTGCTGTAGAGAGCCAGGGTTTCTATAAATACTGTGAAATCTTGTCATGGGTGCTGAAACATATTATAAGTATAGCTCAAGAGATCTCACATGAAGCCCATAGTGAGAGGGAACGGCCTTGAGTGAATCTTGGCTGTTTGCAGAGCTCTCTTTTTACCATCAGCTCCTTCATTATTGACGACCTTGGGTGGCATATACCTACCTGCAGGAATCTGTTCATATAAAGGAGTTAGGAATTTAAAAGGAAATGAGAACCTCAAGCCCTGTAAACAGTGGCAGCCAAATCTTTGTAACACAGAGTTTCCTGCAGAGAGCACAGAGTCAAAATCTAGATCACATAGAAAAAGTTGCGACTGGCTGCTGCATGTAGCTGTAATAATGATGAAACAGGACAGGGTCAGAACAGAAGAGGAATATGGCAGAAGTCAGCTCACTTATGATAGTCTGTCCTATCAGGCTGCTTAGTATAAAATCTCCATAGTAGGAGAAGAGGGGTTTTCTAGTATGTACCTCTGTACCAAAATGCACCAGAGTACTAACAGAGAGGGGTCCAGAGTTCAGGCAGTGACTTTGAGTACACCAGTCTGATCTGATGAAGCCACAAGTCCTCTCTAGGTCACAGTTATGGTAGCTGGACGGCAGATTGGAATGGAGACCCAAGACATCTGACTGCCATGGCTCCGTTACAGAGAGTCCCGCTACACATATTTCCGGTAGCATTGTAGCATGCCAGTCAATTGCTCCAAGTTCAGGGGAGCCAGCCACTATACACTAGCTTTAAAGAATACGATCTGGAGGATTCCTTCCCCCTTTCTATAACTGTCCTGCAGTTCAATGACCAAGGGTGGGAAATGATTTGACAAAAGGAGCTTTGCTGCTATATTCTCCTATGATACCAGACTGGTGAGGCTACAGAATCTAAAATAGGTGTGTTTAATGAATAGTGTAGGGCTTGGCGGGAGTTTGGGGGAGGGGGGGGCGCTAGACTAGAACAATTTGGACAAGTCCAAGTCCAAAAAACAAAAAATCCCTGTAAAACGACCCAACCACTATCTATCAACAACAACCCAAAATGATCACAGCTGGGATTATCTGGGGCTTCCCTTCACCACCAGCCACTCACAAGTAGTTACCCATGCTGGCAGCTTGTGATTGGCTGGCTATGAAGGGGATTCCAGGCCAATGACAGCTTTTGATCTTTTTGTTGCGTACATTCGTAGTGCGGGCGGGTAGATTTCTACGTTGATTTGTTGAGTTTTTGCATGATTTTTCTTTTTCTGATTTGGAATATGAAGGATGAAGCCATAAAATATAAAAAAAGGAAGATTTTTATTTCCATTTGGACTACAAATGGTAACGAAACAGGAAACAATTTGATCTTTTTTTTATTCTATAAAGTGGTGAACTAGGATTTTGGGCTTAATTTCTTCAATTAAAGCTTATTTGGAAATTGTGTATGCATTTTTTTTTTTTACTCTTTTAGTTTAATAGGCAGGGGACTTCGAAACCAGATACAATCTACACCAGCTCCAAGCTGGTGCAAAAATCGTTTTGAAGAGTGCCAATGGCCATGCACCCCTAGGTATGGCAAGACAGACCTCTCAAAAAAACTCCCTCTCCAAGATTTTTGGGATCAGAGAATTGGGATAGCCCCAACAAAACCAGGACTATTAGAGGGAGGGTATTGATGCAGGCCATATAACTGAATAAATGACTCTGTAAATCCTGGTTCACTCTAAAAGGGCAACGTTTATTCTCCCTCTTCTAACAAAGAGTTAATCAAGATGTACGTAAGGACTTGTTCACACCTATCCACCTTTTTAACACTTTATTTATTAATTATTGAAAAGCACACAAAAACAGGACAATTAAGAATCAATGGTGCCACCGTTGCATTCTTAAATATTATCATCGCCTAACGACCTATAATATCTCATGCATTAATGCACGCCACTAATACAATAGATGGCATCAATAAAAGTGCAACGCCTGTGAAGCATGTGGAAAACATTTTAAAAATGCAAAACGTGTGTTAATTATTTATGTGTTTTTCACCATTTTACAAGAGCATATGTGTGAAGTGTCAAATCAGCAATGGTTGGGAAAAACAGCGTTCACATTTGCCATCTAGTGGCAAACAGCTGAACTGCGGGACCTCCAGAAAACGTATTGTTGCTGCCACCCTACTGTGTATGTTAGTGAATTCATATCTTACAAAAAATAATCACATAGTATAATATTTAATACATCAGCAGAATAAAAAGTTATATTTAGAATTATTTACAGAACACTGAAAATCAAGGAACGTTTCAAAAGTAGAAATATATGTGTGACTGTAAATCTGTTGTGGATGATCCTAAATTTAATTTGTAGAAATGTAATGGGTAACAATGCCCTAGATTTATAAGAGCTGAGTTGACACTTTGAGCTTGTTGTACAGCAGGTCTGAGCCGGCATAGCTGCAATTCTTCTTTGTTTTCATGTAGCTATGATGCTGCTTACCTTTCTGTACATATCACGCTGCAGTCCTGATCTGGTCTGCACTATTTTTACTGAAACCTGTCCCTTTCTCATGGCAAAATGCAGGAAGCTAAAAATCCAAAATATGGGGATCTACTAAAGGCTATACATGCAAATGAATTAAATCACAAAAAGCCTTTTCTAAATTCCCCTCACTGAGCAGCAAGATTCTCAGGTTCACCTTCAGGTAATTAACTGCTCAACCAGCAAGAGCATCATCCATGAACATTGTGCTTTTCAGGGTACTTAAACACCTATGTAGTTACTTATAATTTTTAACTTGCTAAATGCATGAAACTGGATGAACGACACAGTTCCAATAATAACTAATGTTGGTGCATGTAGTTGATTGTGTTTACATCTTGAAACTTAAAGTGTATTGTAAATGCATGTAGGCAGGTACCAATCGACCCTGTAAGTACGTAATTAGGAGGGCAAATTAAATAAACAAAGAAGTGACTTTGAACGTGTCTTGGTAGTAGGCACCTACTGTGCCAGGATAATCAGGAACAGCCACAGCGCTGGGTTTATGGGTTTACTGAGAACGGGCCACCACTTACATAACATCTAGCCAATGGAATTGTGACCAGTTCATGCGGTTTCATTCTGATTGGAGGATCAGTGTGGAAATAAACACATGCTTATGATGCTAGCTGTTATTGGTGGGACAGGGTGTGTTTTGTTGCACATGTTGGGTCATATTGGGTCCTTTGATACAAGTATTTCTACGTTTGACTAATGCTGGATTTCTGACCATCATTGCTGAACAGGTACATTCTGCATAGATTTAGTTTCTCAGCAAAACCATTTTGTATGCAGGGGCGGAACATTGGACTACAACGCAGCAAAATGTTAGAGGGAGAGGATCCGGCAATGCTGCTCTTCTGAGCAGGGGCCCCAGCTGTGCATGCAGGGGCCCCAGCTGTGCTAGCAGATACACATTCAAGCTACTCCTTATTATACTTTATACAGAACATTACGCAGAACTTTACAGAGGATGTTTAATCATTCACATAAGACCCTGCTCCAGTGGAGCTTACAGTCTAGGTTCTCTACCAAGTTTATCAGAAGCAAATAAGTTACCAGTATGTCTTTGGAGTGTAGGAGGAAACCCACACAAACACAGGGAGAACATACAACCCCCCTCTGATATCCCTGGTCAGAATAGAACCGTTGGCCCTGGGCTATACTGACCACGCTGGCATCTAACAGTTTCCAATTTCCCCTAATCTACTTGCTACAAGTGGAGAAAATAAAGGATTATCACTTACCTGGGGTTTGGCATTCAGGATATCCATCAAGTCTCCTGACGTCTTGCACATCCCTATACTCACTCCTGCTGATAGTGTAACGTCAGTGGACAACGCACCACCTGTCTGAATAAAGAGTATGCTCGAACAAGAAGGACCTAAGCAATGTCAGCTACTCTCCTTGCTTCTACCAACCTGTTATTTTTCCAGACAGGCAGCACGTTGTTCGGCAGGAGTATGGGAGAGCAGCAGGGGTACGTAGATGTCTATCCTGCCTTAAGTATAGTGAGATAATAAATGAAAGGACATGTTCATTCAAATTTTGAGCTGACTCAAGTCTACAGTCATGGCCAAATGTTTTGAGAATAACACAAGTATTAGTTTTCACACAGTTTGCTGCTTCAGTGTTTTTAGACCCTTTTGTCAGATGTTGCTATGGTATACTGAGGTAAATTACAAGCATTTCATAAATGTCAAAGGCTTTTATTGATAATTACATTAAGTTTATGCAAAGAGTCAATATTTTCAGTGTTGACCCTTCTTTTTGAAGACCTCTGCAATTCGCCCTGGCATGCTGTCAATCAACTTCTGGGCCACATACTGACTGATGGCCGCCCATTCTTGCCTAATCAATGCTTGGAGTTTGTCAGAATTTGTGGGTTTTTGTTTGTCCATCCGTCTCTTGAGGATTGACCACAAGTTCTCAATGGGATTAAGGTCTGGGGAGTTTCCTGGCCATGGACCCAAAATGTCAATGTTTTTATCCCCAAGCCACTTAGTTATCACTTTTGCCTTATGACAAAGTGCTCAATCATGCTGGAAAAGGCATTGTTCATCATCAAAACTGTTCTTGGATGGTTGGGAGAAGTTGCTCTTGGAGGATGTTTTGGTACCATTCTTTATTCATGGCTGTGTTCTTAAGGCAAAATTGTGAGTGAGTCCACTCCCTTGGCTGAGAAGCAACCCCACACATGAATGGTCTCAGGATGCTTTACTATTGGCATGACACAGGACTGATGGTAGCACTCACCTTTTCTTTATCCAGACAAGCGGTTTTCCAGATGCTCCAAAGAATCTGAAAGGGGATTCATCAGAGAAAATTACTTTACCCCAGTCCTCAGCAGTCCAAACCCTGTGCCATTTGCAGAATATCAGTCTGTCCTTGATGTTTTTCCTGGAAAGAAGTTGCTTCTTTGCTGGCCTTCTTAATACCAGCCCACCCTCCAATAGTCTTTGTCTCACTGTGCGTGCAGATGCACTCACACCTGCCTGCTGCCATTCCTGTGCAAGCTCTGCACTGGTGGTGCCTTGATCCTGCAGCTGAATCAACTTTAGGAGACGGTCCTGGTGCTTACTGGATGTTCTTGGGTGCCCTGAAGCCTTCTTCACAACTATTGAACCTCTCTCTTTGAAGTCCTTGATGATCCCATAAATGGTTGATTTAGGTGCACTCTTACTAGCAGCAATATCCTTGCCTGTGAAGCCCTTGATGACTGCACGTGTTTTCTTGCAGCCAACCATGTTTAACAGAGGAAGAACAATTATTTCAAGCACCGCCCTCATTTTAAAGCTTCCAGTCTGTTATTCTAACTCAATCAGCATGCCAGAGTGATCTCCAGCCTTGTCCTCGTCAACGCTGGTCCTTTTGTGGCAGGGCTGAATTGCAGTGAAAATGTTTTTGTGATAAAATTCATTGTCATGGCAAAGAGGGACTTTGAAATTATTTGCAACTAATCTGATCACTCTTCATGACATTCTGAAGTATATGCAAATTGCCATCATAAAAAACTGAGGCAGCAGACTCTGTGAAAATAATATTTGTGTCATTCTCAAAACTTTTTGTCATGACCGTATACAATCCACCTTTCTCTAATCTCCTCCCAGCACCCGTAACTGGCACTCCTTATAGATACAGGATGAGGTGCACAGTAGTGGGGAAAACACTTTTTGCCAGTATATCTATATCCACCCTAATTATACACTCATGTAGGAGGAAGAATCAGTCCAACACCAATCACTGCAAACAGCCTCATGCATCCCTATGATGAGTACTGATAGTGGGGAGGTATACCAGAATACTTCACTGGGCTGGTTTATAATGAATATTAATATGTCACTAGAAGCCAATGTAACTAAAATATACAACTGTGGCATATTAATAAAAACAGTCCAGATGTTCCCTTACTGTCATAAGTTATTTAGGACATAAATAATGTTACATTGAACAGTATTCTATGAGAAATCGGTCTTGTACTGCTGCACTTTCATTCTGTGAGCTATCGAATTAATGTATCCTTCTGTCTCTAACCATCAAAGATGCTTCATTTATGGGATCAGTGCTTCAATCCTATGACTGTTGCCAGGGATGCTAGGGACACTAGAAAAGTTTGGTCTGCAATTGACGCACAGACCATTTCTAATCACCCCTGAACGTAGATATGTTAGAGCAGTGAAGCTCGAGATGTTGAAAGGATGGAGTAGGTAGATTTGCTTTTTGACATGAAAGCAATACATTTTTGAAGGCCCTACTCCTGACAGCCTGTGGGAGGTACCTCCAGCTCCATTACATTTGGTAAAATGTTCTTTATGCTCTGCTTGATAAGTTCTTGACTCATCCTTGTCTCCCTACGCACACTGTATTAGCATTTTGTTTTACACACTTTCCAATCTGCATAATGCCACTATAAATGACAGATGACTAATGACTTCATGAAATGCTCTTTAAACAAGGATATAAAGTACGAGTCTGCAAACAAACCAAGCCCCAAATTTTACAAAGTTTTGTGCTCATTGTAAACATGTTATTGGTTACAAATAAAATAAATGCACTGTAGTCAAAACTGCATTATAAAAGAGGCAGACTATGTCAAATATCAGAAGTAATTGCATTTCAAGCTAACAGGAAAAGTCTTAATATAAATTGGAGATATGACAATGGGGAGTGTATGCAAACTAGGTTTTAATTGTAAATGCCACAAAGTAGCTGTAATTTGTGATTAATTTACACACTCATAGCTATGACTCTGGTTTTATTTGTTTTAATATTTTAATATTCCTGTAGCATTCAACAATGAATCATGAGTCTTTTGTATCAGTATTTGTGTCATTGCACCAGACATTGAGTTGCTGACATGTGTTATTCTCATATGGGCAGCACAATGGCTCAGTGGTTAGCACTTCTGCCTCACAGCACTGGGGTCATAAGTTCAATTCCCGACCATGGCCTTATCTGTGTGGAGTTTGTATGTTCTCCCCGTGTTTGCGTGGTTTTCCTCCGAGTGCTCTGGTTTCCTCCCACATGCCAAAAACATACTAATAGGTTAATTGGCTGCTATTAAATGAACTTAGTCTCTCTCTGTCTGTGTGTGTGTGTGTGTGTGTTAGGGAATTTAGACTGTAAGCTCCAATGAGGCAGGGACTGATGTGAGTGAGCTCTCTGTACAGCGCTGCGGAATTAGTGGCGCTATATAAATAACTGATGATGATGATGATCTGCAGCCCATCCAAGCCGACCAACACCACAGGAGGTAATAGACCACTGACAGGGGGTATCGCCACCTAAACATAATGGGCCTCATGTAGAGTTGAAAGTTATTTACGCCAAAACGTAGGTTTAAATTACGACCGTGCAATTTGTGTAGCAGCCAGAGTCGTAGGTATCCGAAGATACTCGCAAATTTATCACATTTGCGCAAGATACACCTAAACTGTAGGATAGGCTTTGGAGTCAAACAAACACCAGTGCTGGCATCAGCAAAATCAGGGGCACGAAAATCACTGGTTTGCCAGTCATCAGCAAAGAGGTGCTACAGCAGCTGTAACAAACACCCAGAAGTAAGATGTTCGGGTGCCAGTGAGAGAGCCTGGTGATGGCAGAGACTACTGTCCTACAACTGCTTGTAGTCGATGAATGCCTGGTGGTCGAGTCACACAGTGGTCAGTAATGGTAGGTTACTGATGGTAAATCCACAGGTAAACAGCGAGGGCTGCGTGGCAGACTAAGCCTATCCTATCACACATGGTTTCCTGGTCATTAAATGGCAGCATTCTTATTATTTACATTACTTAGTTTAGCACGGGTTACTGCAATTGGAAAATGTAGAGAAAATGTCAACGTTACAAGTGATATTAAAAAAAAAAAAATGTTCTCTGCATTATAGCAGCTGTAAAATCAGAAGATTAAGTATATAAAATAACTTGACAGAAAACGATTCAGCCCCTTGGTCTAGTAAGATTCAGAGAGTCAATGTTGTACTGACAGCGGAAACAAGTACAACAAGTAAATTCATGACCGTGCATTTTCCATACATCTCCCTACAAAATATCCAAATTCAAAATATCATAATGTGATACCAAATGACCAATTGTCTAAAATTCAATAATAATGACTACAGAATAAATATATATACATATTTTATTCCTCGGGAAACAGACTTATAGAGAAAATGTGATAATGGTTAGAAGGCCATCAACAAAGCTGTACCAACATACATCTCCTCTCGTCTCAAAATATCTCCCAACTCCGTTCTGCACAAGATCTGCGTCTCTCATCCACCCTCATTACATCCTCCCATTCCCAGTTACAGGACTTTTTCGGGCTGCACCCACTCTATTCTCTCCCTCGCACAATAAGACTCTCCTCTGGTCACTTACACGTGATTACTCAAACATCTAAAAGAGATCTCGGGGTATATTCACCAAACTGCGGGTTTGAAAAAGTGGAGATGTTGCCTATAGCAACCAATTAGATTGTAGCTGTCATTTTGTAGAATGTACTAAATAAATGATAACTAGAATCTGGTTATGGGCAACATATCCACTTTTTTAAACCCGCAGTTTAGTAAATCTAGCACCTCACCTTTGTCTGGATATTATTTTACAGCGAATAATCCAGAGAAACTCTTGCTTTCAGCAGATGAATGTAAAGGTAAAGGCTATTTGGGGATAAATTCAAATAAAGCTAGTACATGGAAATTATCATAGGAGAACACTGGAATTTCACGGGTGCCATTCAAATAATTTCTCTCCGTCACATACCTAATCATATCTTAGATATATAGTGTGTGCGTGTGTCATATATATATATATATATATATATATATATATATATATATATATATATATATATATATATATATATATATATCATACCACAAGTATGTTATATTCATTCTTCCCAAATGGGTATACAAATATTGTACATTAAATTTACATGTTATGTGGAATAGCTCTGTCACCCAGAGGCCATAAGTGGTACTGCAGGCTTTCTTTTGTACTTCTTTATTGTCTTGGGATGTTTTGGTTAATATTTATTTAACGGAGGTGTGGGAGGTGCATCGGACGCCTGTAATCTCAACCCCCTTGTTCACACAAGGGACTGTGAATATTCGCATCAACATTCAAGGGCAGATCCCTGTATATATGGCCTTCTACATCTCTAATTTGTGAGATTGTGTGAATTTAATACATGAATCATGTGACATTATGTGTGGAGCGATAATACAGTGCTTGATGAAAGTGTTAATTAGTAACAGTAGATGAAGATTCTTTAGCAATCCTAACAAAGACACAATGCATTTAAACACTATGGGCCTAGAGGCGCCCATGCACACAATATTTGGACTCTGAATCAAGCCCTGTATGACCACACCTGATTATACCCTCTGCAGAGAGCCATGTATAACCTCTAAACAATATAGACTTATATTTAGAGCAGGTCACTAAAATGCATCCCTAACGTAAGTGCAAAAATGTGGTTGTAAAATCTCAGTATTATGTGTGCATGTTCAGTTATCTTAGGATACATCAGTGTATGGATGCGGCCACAGCAAAGATACGCTTTGGTATGTAGACACAAACTGAGTAAGGACAAGCCAATCAGCATAATCAACTTTAAAAACTGGTCCGCCTCCCCTTAAATGATATCCAGCATCAGTGCTACAGCCTGGACTGGTTACTGCTAAAACAAAGGGACAATCAGCATATTCTAGCTGGACAGTCATGAATATAGAGCTCTGTCCTGCCCAGGAACATGTTTGTCCCACAGGTGGGAATGTTGTGGGAAAGGAGGTATGTAACGGGCAGCCTAGCACTGTGGTTACGCCCCCTTTGTGACATAGTAACGCCCCTTCTCCCGCTGTCGGGAACAAAGTGGTGTATCCCTGAAAAGCAGTAACCTGCAGCAACATGGTAGGGCCCCCCAGTCATAGTGGGATCCTGCCCCAAACCGTAGGAGAACTGGGTCAACAAAATAACAAGCCTTTGGCCTCTCCTTCGAGTGTAAATCAGCTCTGTGCTGGAATGAACGGTCACTCTTCTTGCCACCCCTGGACCAGTAAAGGAAGAGTCTTCGGCAGGACCAACTCAGGACTTAGATTTAGATCTGACTCTGTTGTATTTATTAAAATGACATAAGTCTATTTACGGTATAAGATGATATGTATGTGTTGCATATATGTATAGGGGTCTGTGTTCAAACATATATATGTATATAATGTGTGTATATAGCTATATATTTAATAATGCAGCCAAGACGCTGATTCACTGGAGACCGCCTACCCCACCCTCCATAACAGAGTGGTATATAAAAAAAAAAAAAAGACATTTCCTTATGTCAATGGGTGAAATTACTTTGTCTGCCCAATAAAGGTATGAGAAGTTAAGAGTCACATGGACGACGTGGATTTAAAGACATTCCAAGATTCAAAACGTGTCTTATGTACTCTGGGTGCAAGTCCTGAGAAAATAGATATATTACTCTAGTTTATGTGTGCAGTTATTGCGATGAACCTTTGCATCCTGATTCATGTATATCTGCATATAATCCTTGTGTCATTTCTTCTCAGCCCACCCCAGTTCTCATGTGCTTTTACTAAAATTTGCAGAGACCCTAAGGGGTGGATTTATAAACCTTCTAAAAAGGAAAAAAATGGAGATGTTGCCCATAGCAACCAATCAGGTTCTAGCTATCATTTATCTAGTACATTCTACAAAATGACAGCTAGACTCTGATTGGTTGCTATGTGCAACATCTCCACTTTTCCTTTTGATAAATCTATTCTGAATCAGACTTCCTCCTTATCTCATCCAAAGTGTATTCCTTCTCCCCCCCTCACCTTATACACTCCTTCTATAAAAACTCCCTATATATGTTAACCTTATTCCTATAGATTGGTTTGTTCTTACCTTTCTCCGGCTAAAAAAAAAATCAATTTGAATATTATTATCCTTTGTTTATAAGGCGCCACAAAAGATCTGCAGCGCCTTTAATTAAATTCACAGTAGTATACACAGACAGCAATGATCCATAGCACATTACCTAATACATTATTAGACTAAGCGTAATAAAACAAAGACCAGGCATCTACTAGTTAACAGACCACACAGATAACTTGGTAATGCAGATCAAGTTATTTACGGGATAGAGAGTGAGAATGATGGTAATATACAAAGTGAAGTAGGTCTGGGCACAAGATAAACGGCCTAGAGGTACAGAGGGTGATGGAATAGTAGAAGGAGAACACGAGGAGAGGGGACCCTGCTCGTTAGAGCTTACATGTTAAAGGGAGGGAGAAGACACAAATAGATTGGCAGCGTGTGGGAGAGTGGATGTGGTAGGAGAGGCAAAAGAGATAGGAGGAAAGTAAATATACTTAAATACAGCGTATTAAGTATGTCTCAACCAGGGGAGGGCTGGCAAATTTAAGCCCGGGGGCTTTAAAGGACAAAAAAAAACAGGTGGCTCAGGAACACAGCCCAAGGTAGCCCACTATCATCATTAGTTTATATAGCGCCACTAATTCCGCAGCGCTGTACAGAGAACTCACTCACATCAGTCCCTGCCCCATTGGGGCTTACAGTCTAAACTCCCTAACACACACACACACACACACACACACACACACACACACACAGAGACAGACAGACTAGGGTCAATTTGTTAGCAGCCAATTAACCTATCAGTATGTTTGTGGAGGGTGGGAGGAAACCCACGCAAACACGGGGAGAACATACAAACTCCTCACAGATAAGGCCATGGTCTGTAATTGAACTCATAACCCCAGTGCTGTAAGGCAGAAGTGCTAACTACTACACCACTGTGCTGCCCACTATGGGACCGACCCAGGGGGCAGATGCTTTTCTGCCCCTCAGCCCAGCCTGCCCCTGGTCTCGACTCTATAGCGTGTAGGGTGGGTTCCCATGGCAAAGTTACAGCCCAGGGCCCTGGATCGTCTTACTGCACCACCAATCCTTCCTGCAAATAAAGCAGTTTGCAAGCAGAAGTGAAGGATTGGTATTAATGTGACATTAGAATGATGATATCATGAGAAAGTACGACAAGTGCTGACCTACTTACTTCCTCAGCCTAATATCCTGGTAATTGGTTATGTTCCCAAATGAAATTTTGATTGAAACTCTATATGCCAGATGAAAAGGAGATAATGTCCCACATTAATTCCCTGTCTACAATGTTACAGGCCTGTATCCCGCCTGCAGGATTTAAAAAAGGGACATTGAAAACGAATGTAACAAAAATATATATTGTAATGTTTCAGAGAAACCAACAACAACTCTTCACTTAAGTACAGTTCTACGAGAATCGTAACAAAAGCAATTAAGTAATTTACTTAAGTGCCCTTCATATATATGGAGGAGATGTTTATTACATACAGGAGAGAGCGTTGCCTGTACAGACAGCCCGAGAGTGTACTAATTATGTGCTCTCTCCTGGGCAAACACGGCCATGCTCATCACATGGTGCCAAGACGCTATGTAATAAGTAAAAAATAGCCAATGCAGAACCTGGTAATAGAAATGAGAGAAAGCTTAAAAATAATTGGCTCTTTTCCAGAATGCAACTATCATCCTGTATAAATCTAGCCCAGCAGTTAGCTGTGCCTACCAATGTTCCCTCTGAGCCAAGTAGCATAAAAGTAGAGAGTTTAAATCGTTATCTGATAAGGCAACCACCCTGAAAGGCTGCCATGTCAATCTGCTGTTCAGTGCAACCCTGTGCAATGTATTTAGTTTAACACCATCATTTCCAGAGTGTGCATCTTACAGGGACAACCGGCACCTTCCAATCCTCGAGTTACTGAGGGGTGCGCGGTTCTCAAGGCTAAATCAACACTTTACAGACCATAAACGTATGACGATGTGTATATAATGTGAGGAATATTATGGAACCTATTAACTATAACTCGGCCATCTCTAAGATGTTCTATCGCCTCCTATCACAGCAATAGATAAACTTGTATCGTCAAAATTTATTAAGACAATGTCACCAGAGCATCCGAGTGATACTGACTGGCAACGCTAAGAGGAGTGAGCGTTTCACCAGCCAGTCCTGAACGCATCTAGACATGTGTGACCTGGCTTTGCCTGGACTTACAGGCTTACAATTCCACTTTCAACAACAATTAAAAAATAAATTAAAGAAAAAAAAAAGATTAAGAATGGCTACAAAAAATAAAAAAATAATAATGAGGCTGCTGCTGCCAGTCAGCAGTGAAAAATGCTTTATCTAAATAAAACATTTTTTTCATGTAACATCTTCAGCTATTGCCATCAGGAGGCAGCGATATGAGGATTACGTTCGTACGTGTACCACCATGATCCTTCGTAAATAGGCTTCATTATGATTTGCATGGGAACGGTTTTTTCCAGGAGGAACTATGGAAAAAAACAGGTTATCTCCCATTCATAAATAGACATCAGACACACACACACACACACACACACACACACACACACGCTCTATAGCTGCTGGTTAGTCCCAGCCCTGTCACCCCCTCTCAGAGCGACAGCATTATGCAGCTAAATTACAGTCTGGGCTTATTTTTGTCCTTCATTTAAATAAATCACATAAGGTGGTGATGTAAATTCACACCTTTATTTTCTGTTCTTGCAGATCATGTTCTCTGCGAAGTCTGATTTTACTTCCACACAAGTTGCTAAATTTGGCTCTTCACACAACGCATCCTGCCTGGGTTACCAGACATCCCCTAGAAATGTGGATGAATATGGGCAATGTACATCGTGCTGCAAGCATTTAACCCATGTTTAAGTCTACCCACCAGTTACATACAGAGAAGGCTGACAATTTGTGGGCTAAACCAACATTAATGAGTATGAAGCCAATGAGCCAGCAACCCACGGCAGCCTAACATTTCATTCAGGACCAATCAGCATCAGCAATGAGGCACGTCACTGGTTCCGAGTGCAATGATAGGCTGCATCCTAAAAAGCCATTGACATCAGTAGAATTCCGCACAAATGTTCAGTCCTACAGCTTGAACAAGATACCCGAAGTGTACACACTGGTTAGCATCTATTCCACGAATTCAGTCTTATGGCGTAATTTGGTATAAGGGGTGACTTCAGCGAGTCAGAATTGACCGGCACAAGTTTTATTACACAGTGGGGGGACATTTATGGAAACTGATCAATCAAAATTGCTTCTGAAAGTTATTTGGAACCAAATTATATAAATGTTCATCTCAGTGGAGTCACAAAGGCCACACAGGTTCCAGAGCAAATGTTTTTGTTATTGTATTTTTATAATAAAGCATTATTCCCTGTGGGCATCCGGCTAATTCTATCCTGAGATAGCGTTCGCAATTGGAGGACAGCCAATGTCCTTGTTAAATAAGCCCTCCATAGGGTTGGCTGCATTTACCTGAGAAAAGCCCATCCTGGGACATTAGGCCAAGCCCTCAAATCAACATAAGCCCCTCCCATTTTGCAGAAGGTCACAGCCCCTTCCCTGGTAGGTCACTCCCACTTCTGATGTCGCAATTCGGGGACAGTCCCAGTGCAAATCAGGATTGTTAGCATGTATACCATCCCAGCAGAAATGAATAAGCCCTTTTTGTGCACTCCATGCTATTGTCTGTCTAGCTACACACACGAGCTACGCAATTAATGTATAAGCTTTAAGTATTCTAAACAAGTAAGGTATATACACATTTATATTTTATTGCCTTGGTACTTACAATCTACTAACACGGTTCTTAGATGACAAAACTAGGTATAAGAACCCACTCCCATCATGCACTGCTTGTGTCTCTGATAGACCAAGTTTGAAAAAAAAAACAAGATTTTAAACAACACAGAAATATGGGAGATAGATTGGTTATTTAACACACACAAAGCACTGGTTTGGTGACTGCGATATTCACAACCAATGACAACATGATTAGACGCTAAAGGACATTCATTTAGCAGCAGAAAATGTGAATCTAACTCTCTGCCTGACCATCATAGGATGAATCATTCAGTATATACACTTGGCTACACAGGTATGCCCCCACCAGCAGTCTAAAAATAGGCCTAGGATATAGATTGTGACGTCCGCAAGAATGAGTGACACCCAAGGTGCTGGTATATAGGATATATTTGTCCTTGAGCAATACATACTATGGGTTATTTAATCAATGCACGGCCATTTCTCTACCTGACAGGAACATATTTCTCTGGATCCAAATGACTAGTTAAGGATAGCTCTGGCTTAACATGTAAGGCTACAAAATAGAGACCTACTGTAAAGCTTTTTTTTTGTTCAGCACATACTTAAAATTTATATCCAGAACCTTTAAACAAAGCAAGGCCTTTATTTCATGGATGATGTATTGTTAGAGGTTAGGCCGCCGGAGGCACCTGTTAATGTCAGGAGGATGCAGGGAAGGAAACTACAGGGAAACAATTTATAAATGGAAGTGTTCTTGCATTCTGACTGTAAATAAAGACCATTTGGTCCATTGAGTTTGGTCATTTTATTTCTTATTGGATTATCCTCAGCACAGACTTGTTTTTATCCTACCTCTGCTGGAAGTGTGCTGTTCCCTCCGCACAGGCACGCCAAGAGGAATTTCGGGCCCCATTACAGCAACTTCTAGGGGCCCCCTTCCATAGCCGCTGAAGTTGGTGGCTCTTACCAATACACCGGAGTTTTATTCTAACTTGGTGAACTGTACCCAATAATAAATATGAAGTTTAGTGTGGAGTTTATTCTTAGATAGGATAACCATTCAGGAGCAGCGCTTACAACACACCTCCAGTCACGGCTAGTACGAGTTTGGTCTTTCATCTCACTGCCATCAGCTCTACTTCTAGGGTTGTACAAAAGCGTAAAAATAAAAAAAATCAATAGGAAACCATGGGGCCAATATAACATGATTCCCAATTTTGCCCTGTTAAATATTATCTGTCATCGCAGTGATGACAGATGACTTAACGGAGCAATTTACTATTAAAGTCATGTTGGTACAGCCCACCTGATAGGAGGCTGTCCCGGTGATGACTCTAATGATGAAAACCCAGGGTTCTGACCCAGAGCTTTTACTGCGCATGCGCAACCTGGTTAGTTAACGCAGGGGCGAGCAGGAAAGCTGCCGGAGAGTGATCCAAAGATCCCTCTCCTGCTAAGCTATCCCCATAGGATTGAACAGCTAACGCCATCTTCAGCCCTCGAGGTCAAGCTTTGAAAAGCGAAACTAAGTGAAAAAATTGGGCACAAAATAAATAAAATAATTCACTTTGCCTAGGATTCTTTCCAAAACTTTTTAGAGAATTTGTGCAACCCCAAATATTACCCTTAAGCCTACCTGGCTCCTGTCTAGAACCCAGTGGGCACTGAGGGGCCCAGATTACCCAAAACCATTTTGAGGTTTGTGTGCTTTTTTTTGACAAGCGGAGTGCGTGCTGCACAGGGCCAATTTAAACTAGCTACTTCAGATGAGTATAGGGATACCAAATACGTGTACTACTATCTGACAGAATAGGTTTTCAAATTATTTTTTAGAAGAGTTCTTAATTTTGATGTCACAATCACAACTGCAGACAGGTGCCAAGCCTCTGTGTGCACAAACACATGCCATGGGAATAAGTGAGAATAGGGCATGCAAAATGAATGGGTGACCTAAAGGAAGTTCGAAATCATTTGGAACCCTGGCAACTCCAATGTGCAATTCCTGCTTCCACATTCAGTTACAAAGGGTTTTTATTTAATGGGGCAGCACGGTGGCATAGTGGTTAGCACTTCTGCCTCACAGCACTGGGGTCATGAGTTCAATTCCCGACCATGGCCTTATCTGTGTGGAGTTTGTATGTTCTCCCTGTGTTTGCATGAGTTTCCTCCGGGTGCTCCGGTTTCCTCCCACACTCCAAAAACCATACTGGTAGGTTAATTGTCTGTTATCAAAAATTGACCCTAGTCTCTGTCTGTCTGTGTACGTTAGGTAATTTAGAGTGTAAGCTCCAATGAGGCAGGGACTGATGTGAGTGAGTTCTCTGTACAGCGCTGCGGAATCAGTGGCGCTATATAAATAAATGGTGATGATGATGATGATGATGATGAAATGCTGCAGCACCATGACGCAAAGATCGATTTGCAGAATTCTGAATTCTAGAAATAGTTTTTATAGTAACATAGTAATGCTTTATTATACATGCATTTAAAGTGTACTTGTCCGCTATACTATCTGGTTTCTAGTGAATATATACCTCCCAACTGCTGCAAAAGGGATGGGGGTTTTACTGTAATTTGCACGTTGGTGGGTGGAGTTTTCCTGAACTGGGTGGGGCTAATGTGTAAGATGCATTCTAATATTGACTCCACCCACAAAATGGCTGCCTTCACTGTGTGTAAGTAACAGATACATAAGGAGTTTTGAGTTCTTGCTAACAGGCCATCTGGTCTTCCATCTCATTGCAAAGCCAGCCAGCGCCACCTAACCCGCAACAGCGTAATCAGCTGCTAAACACTAGAGAATAAACAGTGAAACCTTGTAGTTATGTACAGAGCGTCATATAATTACCGGTTAACATGCTGTTTCATTATAAAAGTCAAAATGAATTTCAAAGGAACATGTCTCACACTGTACATTGCGTGTTATTTTACTGTCTGAACAGCTGACAGCTGATTATAAAACCTATATGAAAGATAGATCACAGAAATGATATAGTAAATAGTGACCTGCAGCTTAAGGCTTGTTTCACACTAACACTTCTCTAGCTTCAGAAGTGTTCATGTGTAACTAGTGTCTTTATCACAATTGGAAAGTGCACGGATTTACACCTCACAGCTTGTAATGAGCACTTAAAATGAATGGTGTGACCGGGTCTGCTCAAATATAATGGATTATATTGCAAAATATTGCAGAGTTTTTGTTTCTATTGAGCGTTTGTCCAAAACGCTGCTATCGGCGCTTTACAAAACGCTCAAGCGATTAAAACACTTGTGCGACATCCACTTCCTATAACTCATATAAATGATTTCAGTGTGGAGCGATTAGGCATGTGATACCACCCTAAAATAAATTATAATTGAGTATGCAACACAAATAAATAATAACTCAAGAAACTCAAATATTCTAAATAAACATCTTCAGTTTTTGCTTCTTTAAATCTTACTCTAGGTTTTATATATTATCTTTACTGAATAATATTAGGCTTCAAACACTTTAAAAAGCACGATCTCTTGCATTTTATACTCTTCGCACTTCATATCAAGATAACAAGATATCCTAAAAATAAATATCTTCAGCACATACTTTCATTTGTCATTCAGGATTTAGATATTGCTGGGGTTAAAACTTAAAAGGGAGAATTGAGATACTATAATATTTTTTGTATTAGAGAAAATATAAACAGTACATTTACACTATTAAATTAAATATAATAACAAATAGAGGACTCCTACCTGTCGAAGGATGAAGCTTGTAGAGGTAGTACTCCCATCCGATCTCTTCAACCTACTTCTTCTAGACGAGGTCCCTCTCGATACCTGATCTCAACAACAATGGAAGACTCCCTGAGTACATTGAAGACCAAAGTCTACCTAAAATCTATCAAGACTTTTACAGAGATGTAGAAATTATTGAGTCTGCTACACTGATTTCTCTTATATTGGGTCTTGTCACTTTTCCGACCAATCTATTTTAGCTACAACCTTGAAGATCTTCCAAGGGTCAACAAACTTGCACTCCCAATTTCTATCACAATCTAGTAATGAAAACCATATTTTATAGCCACATTAATCTTAAAAAAATTAAACACATCTTCCAATACATAAACAATCCCCAAATAACACTTATGGCTTTCTGCCCTCGTCTTTACACATCACTCCAGACACTAGAAGGGGGTCATCATGAGTTGGTTTGGTAGAGATGTTCTAGACTGATAGTTGTACCTGGAAGATTGGAGTGTGCAGTGCTTCTGTTATCCCGTTTTTGGGGTAGGAATTCCTGGACATGTCTACACGAGCATGTCCACTCAGACGGAGTAAAAGAGGATCACTAAACAGGATCACCAAAGCTCACCAGGCTTCTGGTCTACCATCTCACTAGCTCTCCATAATCACCTTGTTCTCCAATGCCAGCATCATCACCAGAACTCCAAAAATGGCATCAGAGAGCAGGGACAGGAATGCTGTCTGTGTTACTGGTGCTTTGCAAAGTCTGTGCAGTCCATCAGCAGGTCCCCAAATCCAGCCTGGGATGTGCTCCCTTCTCCAGCCCTTCAGTAGTAAGGTGCTTACGGGCTGTGACCTACCTCTCAAGGTCTTCCAGGAAGAGAGAGCTGGACCGACAGTCTTGAAATGTGGATTTAAATCAAGAGTCTGATAGGCTGCCGATTCTCCCAGGACCTGCCTTAACTGTGGAGATGTGAATTAACCTGTGATGAACCAGAATGGATTTTTGCCTTCTTGCTGTGACAGCTCGTTTGTGTGGATCTACCCTCACCTTGCTGCCTCAGTGCTGTTTCACATACGCTTGCTTGTGATTTTTTTTGATGAATACTCTAGGGGTCTTTTGTGCTCTGATGATTATTTTAGAAACGTTTTGCTGTAATCTACTCACAGTGGCTTTTCAGAAGGCACTGCCATATGTCTTCATGCATGAGTGTTAATCATCATGTTCTACTTTCTTAAGGGCAGTCTGTGCAGAACTGCAGATATGTCATTGTACCCATTTTTTTTTTTTTTCCAGCCTCTCAAAATCTCTAATACTGCACCAAGTTTAGCTATGACTTGGAAGACAGCCAGATAATTGGTACCTTGATCTTCTTGCATTGTCACTGTTCTTCGAGTGCATTTGGAATCCAAACATGCATTCATTATAATCCAGGAAAGAAAAAAAATATAATGTGGCAGCCTGTGTGAAAGTGAACTTAATGTATTTCTACAGAAACCTTTGCAGCTCCAGTTCTTTTGTTAATACTGCTCAAACTCGTACAGGTCAGAATTTTGTTTGTAATTAGCTGATTTTTCGCCTACACACTTTTATTGTGCTATGTGGGGAAAGGTGGTTAAGTCTGCAGCTAGAAGTTGCCTTTCCCAGGGAGATCTATGCAAGAACCATTTTTAACATTCTGAATATTCCTCAGTGCTCAGGGCAAAATTGTCTTTGAAGTGAAGGTTTCATTAGGAGTTGAGATACTTCAGAACAGTCTTTAGATTTGCAGGGATGCCAATGCTAGCTAAATAGACAGGTAGAAATATAAGGCATTAACTTAATATGCAGGGCAGACCTGGACAAGCGGTAGAGCTGAAGCTGCTGTGGAACTACAAGTTCAAGCAGGTCATGCACATTTTAGAATACAAAATAATTCTAGACGGGTAAGTCAATTAGAAGCAGCTGTGTATATGAATTTTCAAAGAGAGCCTTTTCCAGCTTTCATTCTTTTCATATATGAAGGAACAGGACATAGCTTATATTATATGGTGGAAAAATAGGAATTTATTCCATCTTAAAGGCAAAATCAATTTAACAACCTAGAATATTTACCACTATCCCCTTACTGTAACCACTTACTTTTGGTAAAAGAAAAAAAAAAAAATACTAAAAAGTTCCAAATAAGCATGAACAAAGAAGTATATTAACAAAAGCATTTAAAGTAATTTTTCCTGCACACGTAAAGAGCTGCTAGAGCTGTAATACATCTGCTTGGGTAGACTTACATGATTATTGTATGTGCAATGACTGATCAGGTACTATACATCAAGAAAATAAACTTAATTGGCTGGATTGGAAACAATCTAACAAATGCTTATTTCACCTATGTAAAATTGTGGTGTATATGTGCTGTTCAATGTATATGAACATTCTGATTACAATACGATTGCTCAGTGTATGGTGAAAGATACAATTTATTTTTTTATACAAGAAAAACAACCTGTACATTTGTAGCCAGCTTATGCACACATAACACATCTGCTTATTAGAAATTGATATACGTCTGAGGTTTCCATGCTCATTTGGAATTAGCAGACATACTAATACTAGACAGAGAATAAAAAAAAATTAAAAAAAAATTTTGGTTTCCTTTAAAATAAGTCAGAATAGTCTGAAAATAAGATTGATTTATAAACATAAGAATTTCATAATGAATCCCAGTATTTTGCTTTTTATATGTAGCATGTGCCTAATTAATATTAGGTCAGTGCATTTGTTATATCGGTAGTGCCTTGTCAATTCACAGGGTACACTCCCATGAATATTCGTTTTGTCCACAAAATGTTTCCACTGTGTGTAGACCAGTTTCCCAAACCTGGTCCTCAGGAGACCCAACAGTGCAGGGGGAATTCAATTGGGCGCATTACTTGAAAAAGTAACACGGCCTGCACACTACTACCGTTATTACGGTAGTTTTAATGCCAATTTTTGCTTGCAGCTCAGAAAGCCGGGTTAACATTACTGTAATAACGGTAATACGTTTAACGCGGCGGTACTTTGGCGGGAATTAAATTCCCACCTGCATCTTTTCTCTATCTCCTTGTTGGAGCACATGTGTATTCATTACTGACTGCTACATTGTAACAGATCCACAGGTGGTATAATTATCTCACTAGTCACCTGTAAAGCCTGCAGTGTTGGGGCTCCCTAAGGACCAGATTTGGGAAACTGGTCTACACAGAGTGGAAACATTTTGTGGACAAAACCAATATTCATTGTGTATAGGGAACTAATACAGCAACTGGTACAGAAGGAAAGTGTGCAAGGTCAGTGAGTCTAGCAGAAATAAGACTTTTGTAGCAGAACCCTTAAGAGGAATATATAGTGGTCAATGTAGGATATGATGTAGCAGATTAAAGCAGCAGTCCAATGAAAAAACAATGAGGGTTGTTTTTGTTTTTTTAACATAAATCATTGCAGGAGGCTATAAGATGAATCTTGCTTTTTCAGTCTGCTTTAAATGATTTATAAATCTGAATAGCTTTCAGTGTCATGTAACTACAGTCACATGATGTAGTGAGGCTTGGGAATGCTCTTCCCGCTCTGTAATACACTCCTCTGCCGCCCCCCCCCCCCCCCTCCTTACCCCTATACTACTCACCTACAAAACTCACTTCTTCATGCATGCCTACCCTAATGTCCACTCCATTTACATCCTTCATGCACCACATTCACTTGTGTCCTATTTGCATTACTCCCTCTCATTACCCCCCCCCCCTCCCTCTAGAATGTAAGCTCTCATGGGTAGGGTCCTCTCTACCCTATATCTTATGTCATGTCTTATACTGAATCTTCTGCTGTTTGTTTATTCACACGCCTGGAATTCATACCGGTATCTGTGTTAGCTGTAATTATTAGCGCATGATTATCCATGTATGTGTTATTATGTTCATTATAGCCATGTCATATATGCAAGCGGATTGTCCGATGCTACGGAATCTGTGGTGCCCTATAAACGACTTCCACTTTGAGCCACCCTTGCACATCTTGAATCAACGGTTCCCTTTTACCACTAAATTATAAGCTCACTGACGTTCCACATCTGCATTTATTTTGTCTGCATTGTACGTCTCTGTTTTATGTCTGCCCTGCTTTCTCCATTATTCAGCGCTGCAGAGCACTGTGGTGCTCTAAAAATCAACAATAAAAATAATTCAGCAGTGTCAATAAAATGATTTTCAATTTAGTCATTCCACTCCCAAAACGCATCTTCCACAACCGACAACCTTATCTCAAGTAGAATTCTCAAGTTCCTGAGAACTTGTATATATTACTTTCTAGAACAGCAGAGGGCACGTGGCATCCCTGTAGGGGAAGGGAGTGAACTGTGCTCTCCCTCCTTCTGTGCGGCCACTTTGAAGGCTGGAGAGCAGCAAACATGTCCCTCCAGATACTTCACGTTGCCTCTCACTGTTCTAGAACAACTAAATCAAGAAAGAAATTGACAATGAATGTTTTGCAATTGATCTCCTACAAAGAAATACAACAACACTTTTGGCAGCAAAACTTTTTTTTTTTTTTTTTTTTAATTGGAAACAATCCTGAAAATAAATATAACAATTTAGTATTGTGCAAGGAAGAGAAAGTAAGCAAACACCCCATTAACACCAATGTACCCCGCTAAATGCAGCAGCAAAGGATAAAATAATTATTACACTATCTACATAGCATCTTTCAAATGACGTGATCAGATTACAAGTTAGACATCACCCTCCGTCTCCTACCCAAAAATGACATAATTGCTGCCATATATACAAATTTAAGCCCCCACCTAAAAAGAAAATGGTTTAAAGAGCGGGATATATAAAATTTCACAACTGTCTATATTAGACTTAGAGAACAAGTGTCTTTTCAGGTGCTGTTGAACTACAAGTGCCAGCATGCCTTGATACGGCATAATTCAACAGCAGCTGGAGGTACAAGTTAACCACATTGGTCTATATACACTATACATTTTATATGTCAAATTAGATCTGTAGGTAAATGCAATAAATCTAGATCAATTCACTCTCAAGCATTTGTTTTTTAAAGTCAGAACACAACACGCGCCAGCATCTCACACACAAGTCTACGCTGGTCAGAATTTAATTCCTCCTATGAAATTGCATTTAGATAGAACACAAATGAATTAGGGAAGTTAAGAATATCAAAAGGAAATATGAGACACGAGAAAAAAAAATAATAATACAAAAAGGTTTTAAAAGTTAAACTACAGCCTAGACAAATAAAGGTGAAAGTTACTGGAAATAAAATAGGATGATCTATGGAAATAAAACTACATTATCATTATATATATTACACTATCCTCACTTGGGCTCAATGTGCACAAGTATTCATAGAAAGTGTTCCTCACTGCTCGAACGAGCCAGTTTGTCAGAAGCATGCGTGCAACATGGGGAAAAACAAACAAGTACATATGTCCACAAGGGGAAAGTTTTATGGAGTATAAAAACCTTCACTTCTATGCTTTAATTACCTATTAAAGTGTACACGTTGCCTACAAAGTGGAGGCAGGCCCTTTGTGAGCTATAAGAACACAGCCTCTCCATTCACCAGGAGCCACAGGGACAAAGTACTTCAGTAACACCACTGGTTCCTAGTGAATTAATTAGCTGCATAGTACTCTCACAACAGGACTGCCTCCACTGCTTGTGACTCAGGGACACTTTTTACTAGTGGATCGATAGGCTGCACCCTCAGAAATCTTGGTCCAGCTCACACAACGGCTTCCGTCACAAACGCACTTTAAGAACATTCACTGAAATGATTTTCATTAAGGTGCTGTTACCTGCATCATAGTCACTGCTACCTGCTACCTGCTACCTTTCTCCCCATTGTTAGAAAAGAAATTATAAATCACAAAAGGTCACATCCAGATGCTTTGCAGCCATAAACATGGCATGTTTCTACATCTCTTCTAGTAATTCAGCATCTTCCAGCGGCCACAGGAGAGTCTGGGTAAAGCACCGATACCAAGGAGACTGAGCTTACAAATACAAGACAACCAGAGGTTTCTCCCCTTAAAAAAATAAGACATGGAGCCTGGATACAAACATTGTTTTCATGCAGTATCAAAATCATTTTGGATCGGTGAAAGAGTCTCTTTTTGACTGGTGGGCAAATGATATGATGGCATCACAATATCTCATACGCCACATTCCATGATGTTGCGGGGCGGAATAGCCCTCTGGTCCACTTCACAAGTAAAGATGGAAGGCAAAGAGGAGCCCTTGATCGCCACCTCTGTTAATGTTACCCCAGTCGCCTCCCTTCCCTCCCAAAACAAAAATTATTCTGAAACCTAACTTAATGTGTCTGAGCTACAAATTCAATATTGGGAAAAAGTTTTTGGTTACAATTTAGTAAAATACAATCATCAAGCAAAACTAGCTTATCTCCTTGCCAAGAAAATACAATAGATAAGGTGCAGTTGGAAGAAAACAAAAGAAAAAAAGACCTAGATTAAAGTTTTATATTTTAAAATGAGGCTAATCCGCAGTGTGCAGTAACTTAAATGACAGAGATTCCAACAATATTTTGTGCCCTTGCATGTACAAGCGTCATTCTGTTTAGCAGTTTAAGTTTCGCCATTATTTTTTTTTTTTTTTAGAATTGTTCTGGTGAAGAACGGCTACATACAAAGCTAGAAACTCAAAACATTCTCCATTATTAGAGAGAACTCCACGCCTATATTTTATTCATATCCCTCAATAGATAATAGGATGATTTGCAAATAGGTGTCATGTATTTTTATGCTGCCTTATAGCTGAAATACAGCACTTAGCAAGGGTTTTAATAACATTACTGCAGGAGGATGTGGTGTACATTTATTAGGTATATTTTTACAAGTTGGCTATTCTGGGATATGACAGCCCCACAACTACCGATTCTGACTCACACATTATAATAGACTGAAGGCAGATAGACACTTTTTTTAGGGCTATCCAAACTATTTTACACTCTAATGCAATGAAGGCAAAATAATATTTATACAAAGTAGCTGTATTTCTACCATAATGCTCCAAAAAATAATAATGCTTTACAAACCATCTGATTATCAGTTTGTGAATATGAATTTAAACAGAACATTGGTTTTTACCCTTTTTAATCATGTAAGTGAAGTATTTTCCATAATATGGCTCAAGTAAGACAACATGGCGTATATGTTAGCACTGTTTTAAGACGCAGGATACAGACGACACAAGATAGGAGATATGTTACATTTTAAGTCTTTCAACTGTATAATGTGGTACTTAAAAGCTTTGCTATTTTTAAATCCTCTTAATAGAACCAGTTGGCACAAATCTAGTGTTAATTACTACATAAACTTTTGCAGCCGGAGCAGCTCAATAAGAGGCAGCGTTAACATCAACCTAATAGTCACAGGAAGTGTTTGTAATTGGAAATAAGACCGAACACAATGTCTAGGGAGGGGAATGCACCACTTGTATTGTTGGAATCTCAACACTTGCTCATGGTCCACTTTACACAATGATATACTGTCCTATTGTGTCTACAACCATCATTTTGGAGTTATGACTTTAGAGACTCGTGACTGACACAGGGATAACTTTGCAGAGGACTACAAGGGTGTTTTAATTTTTTCTTCTCAGAGCAGAGGCTGCTGATAGTAAGTTGGGGGCTGCTGAGGAATTGAATGTAAGGGGCCAGCCATAGTGTAGCCAGATCCTGGAGGCAAAGAGGATGTTGTGTTTTGATAGGCTGACATATCTGCCGACATTCCCATTGGCTGGCCATAATTCTGGGCCCCCGGGACGTTTGTATGATTTAAATACGGAGGATTTGAACCGGCATCGTGCCCAGTGCTGGAAAAAACAAAAAAAACAAAAACATTATGAAATAGCAAAATAAAAATAAATGAAAAGAAACCAAAACAAACAAAACAGCCAAGTAAGAAACAAAAGCGCACACGATGAAAACATTACCTCGGGTATGGTGTGTGAGCCGCTTGGGTCGTTACTGTGGAATTGATGTTTGGTGGGAGAGACCTCAGTGCGCCAATATGATCAGGGTTCATGCTATATCCTTGAGAGAGTGTCTGCGGATGGACCTGGGGCATACCATGCACCATATAGCTGCCAGCCTGAGGCTGCCCTGGGTAGCCCTGGAAATAGAGCACAGAGCTGAATTACTGCAAATAACATCGGGTAGCCACAAAGTAATAAGGGCAATCTCAAATTGAAATAATATTTGTAATAAAGCCAATATAAGCCTGAGAAATACAGTAATGCTGTAAATCCCAGTGACGGTTTTCTGGTCCAATATCTAATTACAATACAGTTCTAATGGGTGAAACAAACAGTCTGCCACAACGGCACTGAAGACCTTAAACACCATCATACATTCCATACACTGCAGTAACGCTAAACAGTAAATGGCACAGTCCTGCCACAGCGCTTCCAAGCAGCCATCAGTCTGACCCAACCTGCTTGAATATGGCCTACACTGAGCTGACAGCTGCAGAGAAGGAATCAATGAATCAAGGTTCAAGCTGGCTATTAACGCTGCAATATTGTGGCCCTAAACCAGACAACTGACACCAATATAGCAACGTGTGTGGCTCCATATCGACGGATTGTGACCGATTTGGCCATTGTAGAACAGCAATAATTCTGTTGCTTCAATGTCGCCTTGAGATGCAGGGTTGTCTCCTATGTGGGAACCGTATGGCTCCCCATTGTGGATGTTAAAAGTTTGACAGCTATTCTAATCTGGCATGGCTACATTCCAATGGGAGTCAGTGGAGGGGTGCTGGTAGACGAAACTAGAGATGTAGTCATTTTGATGAGCAGCTTGCTCACCCTTGGTGTAGTCCTAGTACAGTGGATCCCAAACTTTTTCAGTTCAAGGCACCCTTAGGTCTCCATAATTTTTTTCAAGGCACCCCTAAGCCAAAATAATTACCAAGTAGTCCCCTGCCTTGCTTACCACAGGCTCTGGCTGAGGCACCCCTTTGAGATTGCAGAGGCACCCCAGGGAGCCTAGGCGCACAGTTTGGGAACCACTGTCCTAGTAGAAAAGCTTTAAATTCCACAGAAAAACAGGAAAGAACCTCTTCAAAACATCCCTTGCTGGAAAGAAAAACAGTGTCTGAAAATATCTACATAGTATTTAAGCAGTGTTGCAGCAACTGTTTAAATCAGCTGTTTATAGATATCCCCATTTAGATCTCTTCCTGTGCGTCTTACATTCCAGCACAAATCCTGACTACCACATTGTAAGCACAAATTATTACTAACTGTGCTTGAAAGGGAAAGTAAAACTTATGTCCTTTGCTTCATTCAAAGGAGATTCCCTCCATACTCAATGCAGCTCCTTGCCAGGGACACAGTGCCATAACTCATCACAGACGTCACAGTACTCCGCACTGCAGAAGCCACCACTGCCATGGCACCTGTCCAATCTGTGCCACTCTCAGCACAAACCATCAGTGACAACTGCTTCAGTCTTTTAGCGGCACCAGTCCTTTGCCCCCCACCTCCTTCACTGGACTGCCATCTGGGGAAGCTCCCTTAGGTGGAAAACTTATTTTTTGACAGGAGTTCTCCTTTAAATGTTTGTGGGTATGGAAGGGGGGAAGGGGGTCAAGGGATTAGTACACTACATGACACAAATAGAAGAATTAGAACCTAGCAAAAAAACATGGGAGAATAACCAGGTGACAAATCTTAGCAAGATAAAACGGAGTGTTGTAGACTGTGGTACAGCCGGAGGCGTTTTGTTGGCCCTCTGATTCCAAGCCCGTGAACAAAGCTTCTCTTGATAACAAGCCATCCTGTTGAAGTTAGTGTCAAGGGTCAGTATAAAAGTGGTTATAAAGGAAGATCAAAGAGCAAGCTTCCCAGAGACACACTCTGCCAACTATATGAAAAGGCCATAATCCATTTTACTGCTGCTCTCAATCTGTAATGTGGTTCAAGCCGAGCTTCATTATACAAAAATCTTCTGACTTACACGGGTCAGCTATTCTGAGACGTACAGAGGCGTTCCTGGGAAAGGGAGAGAGTGTGAAGTATCCAAAAATATATTCTCTCCTCTATGCAAATACAGGCAGGTGAATTTTTTAGCGATTCTCAAATTGAGGCTATTAAATATCTCAAGAAACAGGATTTGTTAATCTGAGAAGCTTTCACTATGGTTAACCTGTAGTTAGAACCAATACAGGAATATACAGCGATAGACAGTAGAATTTTGACTATTTTCAAAACAATTAATTCACTAGCAGGCTGGTATCAGACGCATACTAAAATACAGCAGAAGGGGTCCAAAATGAACACACAGTAGTCCTGGTAAACAATCGTTCTGTGTCTAAAGCACTAACGTTGCAGGGAACGGTGGTGATCGCCTTAACGCTGACGAGAACCCCCACAGGCTTCACACCTACACCAAAACTCAAGTCAGTGCACTGTACATTAATGTTAACTTAAAGTGGCAATGTCTGGACCCCGCAGGCTAAGTGTTTAAACCCTTAGCCTGCGGGGTCCAAACATTGCCGCTTTAAATTAGTATTAACGTATGACGCACGGACATGAAAGTGAAGTCCCGGACAGCTGCCTCATCGGAATGACTGTCTGTCTGTACGCGCTGCTGTGGAAAAGCTGGATCTTTGGTTTTGAGGTAAGTCTGTTTATATTGGATTCTTTCTTGGCTGCAATCGGAATTTTGGTGAGGGTCTGAAGCGCGTCAGGGTTCTCGTCCCCGTTAACACGTACCCAACCCGTAGGGGAATCAAGATTTGGGTTCTGATGGACAAATCTTTATTTTTGCCTTTTGTGTAATAAAGTCTTAAAGTATAGATTGTCTGTAGGCATTACACAATAAAATAATGGTATACAGACGTTTCATCTGACCCAACATTGTTGCCTTCCTGCTCGTGGCACCTATTTATCACTGCACCATACTGTGTGGAACAGCAAGATGCACTTTAAACTACAATAAAATAGTTTTCTTGGCCCTCATATCAAGTCTGAGAGCAGTCTAAGCCCTGTATACTGGAGGACTGATTTATTTGGAGAACTATAATTTTATTATGTCCTGTCCACAGGCAGAACACAGTTCTGTGTGGAGAACTTCTTTAAGCATTGTGCATCCCTGCTACTTTATAAGTGACAAACTGTGCATTAAGATGAAACTGGGGAAACGGTCATATGCCTTACAGCCAGCCACAGGGTAATGCAATTAATGTGAAAGTAGCTCAAACCTGCATGGAGACACCAAGAGAAGGTGGGGTGTAGTGCGTCTGTGGAGGGGGCTTGCTGTACACAGAGTACATTGGCGCTTCATTCGCTAGCTTGTTGTACAGTTCTAACGCTTCCAGGACCTTCACGTTCAATTCAGAGAGTTCAGAATGTTTCCTGGTTAGAGAACAAAAGAATTACTTAGAAGTGTAAACACAATCTCAGTATAAAGAAGCGTGGACTACATTAACTACACGTGGAAAATTAAATCAGCAAAACACCAACGCTGCTGTTAAAAAGTACTTCTCCCCTATATGCACATGAATATCAGAGGTAGGGAGTGGATGCAGGCTGAACCAATATTCAGTCTATGTGATAGGTACACTTTAGGTGCTGTGTGGTAATGGGAAAATAAAAAATAAATATGTAAAAGGTAAAGATAGACATGCAGAATGATTAATATGGAGAGCCTTCAGCTACAGTGTAAACTGACATAATTATTATTATTATTAATTTTTATTTATAGGGCGCCACAAAGTATCCGTAGCGCCGTACAAGGACAAACAGTGGCACAGTACAAGGTGAAACAGCACAGTACAAGTAACAGTAAGCACTATAACTCTGGGGGCTCAGGCACAGCATGAAAGAGAGGGAGGGAGTGGAAAAGTGAGTACAGGCAGGTAACTATGGCCCAAGAGGGTGGGCACGGATGACAGGTTGAGAGTCACTGAGGGGAGCGGAGAGAAGCGAGAGGAGACAGAGGGCAGAGGGACTGAGAGGAGGTGAGCTGAGTAGCTGGAGAGCGCAGTTAAAAGTGATGGAAACAGAAGGTAGGAGAGCCCTGCTCAAAGGAGCGAACAATCTAAAGGGAGGGGAAGACAGACAGACACATGGATGAGACGGAGAGACGGGAGGAAGGGGGAGAAGGGAAGTAATGTAATGACTAGTTCTCCCCACTGGCAATAAAATATGCAATATACAAGCAGGTGAAGCGTAAAAATAAAACAAATCCTCAAATAGGTACTAGTGACAAAACACAACCAGACAAAAAAATTGCTCACTTCCCGCAAAACAAATCTATAAACACACAATACAATGTATGCCAGAAGTTACAAGATCTCAGGACTTACCTGTCAATCTCCTCTAACTTCTCATCGATCATCGGGCACATTTGTTGGCAGACATCTGCAAAGGTTGGAAATCACTGTCATTTCTGTGATAATCACAATATGTTTTATCATGTATCGTGAATGACTGTCTAGTTCTAATCTCTGTGCAACAATATCCCTCACACCTCTTAATGACACCAGCAGAACATACAGTTCTTATCCTTCACCCAGAACCTGTTATTCCAGCTTTCATTTACCTGCACATTAATCCTACAAGGGATTGCATATAATTCCTAATGTTATGCTAACAATGGCACCAGGAGTGGAGGTACTGGAGATGAACGATGATGGGAACCAGGAGGCATGGTGACAACCTCGTCCCAGCTGCTACTAGAATCCTTTCATCCAAACTGTGGTTCTCACCTCATGTTATGCACCCAGTCTGCCCTCCATGTACAGGGTGGAGCATAAAGAGCTCCCACATTTTGAAAGGGTATAAAAAAAATGGACAAAACTATTTAAGAAAACATTGTATTTATTTCTGAAAATATGCCCCACCCTATACTACCAGAATGCTGGAGGATTTTTTTATTTAGTTTTAGCTCACTAACAATCTTATATTCTAGTTTACATTAGTTTTAGCAAACATTGTACATACAATGCACAAAGTATGCATGACTTAATAGCCAAATACTTATGCAAACTACCACAGCACATACAGACATGCTTAGTTTGAAATCATAATACTTAAATGTCTACAGAATTCAATTTGTGGGATCAAACAACAACCAACATGCCTAAACCATACCAAGCTGTCAAGCAGACATTTAAATGATATGCAATATTTAATAAACTTTAGAAACTTCATCAACTAAAATGAACAAATAGTTGAAATACAGTGTATAATGTAATTGGAACAAGCTCCTATACCAGTGTTGGCTAACCTGTGACCCTCCAGGTGTTGTGAAACTACAAGTTCCAGCATACCCTTCCAGCAATAAGCTGCTATATATTGGCAAAGCACGCTGGGACTTGTAGTTTCACAACAACTGGAGTGTCACAGGTTAGCCAACACTGCCCTATACTGTACTTTTGGTACACGCTAATGATATAACTCCCATACAGGATCCCAAACATCATTGCTGGAGACCTAGGAACATGGGACAAAGTATATTTATTCCATAACACCAGTTATGTAAAAGTGTAACACAGTACCTTCCAAGTCAAGGAGAGCCACAGGATCTGGTTTGGGATCTGTGGGATCGATGTTCTGGAGGCAATGTAATGTCTGATTCATTTTGTCCTATAAAGGAATTGACATAAAGATGCTGAAAAAGAGATCATGTTCAAGCAGGTGATCATATTACAATAATACGCAGATTTTAGGTTACTATACTTCCTATTGTACCACAAACTGTCTTTGCAGTTTAAAGGGCATTTTTTGGAATACACACGAGGGCACATCTGTAATTACCCCATCAGGCCACAGAGGGAACAGCAGCCTGTTAAATATTGCAGGCTACAAAACACATCCCCATAAAAACCTTCCCACAACACTTAATGGTTGGTATATATCCTCCTGTGACTTTTGCTAAATACATTGTTTTACATCTGAGATTTTCACGAACACCTCTAGATACATCAGGCAGATTTTATTGTTGATGCCCTTGAATACTACACAAGTCAGCTCTAAAGCAAATCTGCTTAGAGGATTTCGTGAAAACCACAGAGGAAAGCAAGAAATATAAAACAATTCTTTTTAATTTTGCACTGTATATAAATATTTTATTATTGGTTTTCAATTTTGTTATGTTTTGTTATTATTTTTGGATTTTACATTTTGACATAAGTTGTTCCTTTACTACTAGCGACCAATCAGGATTAGGATTTTGTTCATTTACTTTGCTTCCTAGGAACATATATTGTGTTTTGTTACATCTATTGCATTTCCCAATTTGCTGGCCAGTTTGACAAGCTAGGAAGGCTCGCGACGCTGCAAACGTTCAAGGTCATTTAAATATATAGCTGAGGTATAAATATTATGAAATTGTTGTGATATGGGTTAATATAATTAACAGGAGGAAAGTTTGTTAAAGGGTTTGTTACTGTACTGAAAAAGTGTGTTCTGTTCATCCTCTACACAGAAATAAAAGGTTTACTCTCTCTCATTCAGGATTGATGGGGGAGACAAGACAAGTTTCCAGGCTAGCACCGTATATTATTATATGCAGTGATAAGTGCCATTTCTATCACAGACAAAACCCATTTAGTAATGACAAATAACCAGTGTGAATTTTGGCTGTGGTCTCTCTGTACCCAGCACTATCAGACCAGTAGCGGCAGCCAGAGGTTTGTGAGGGTTAGGATTCCTGCGCTATGTAAGTACAGTGATTAAAAGAAATGAACCTACTTCATCTATATATACTGGCTCGGGTTCAGACTGTGCCACAGTTTCAGGAATTTCTTCAAAAGCAGCAGAATTTTCAACAACTGCAAAACAAATGTATATTTGGCAAATGTTAATAAAATAACTTGTATAAAGAATATTAAGCATTACAGAACATTGGCACCGAGTGAACTTAATATACATTGTCGACATAAAGGTCCCATGACATTACAAGATATATTATGTAAATCAGATATATTAAACTATATACAACAAGCTTCTAATCAGTTATATGTTGCTGTAATCCTGCCCAGCAATGTGGGAGTTCTCCTGGTCATACAAGTTCCACTGATCTGTCCAACTGTTGAACCGCTGGATCTATATGAAATCGAGCAAGACGCTTGACGGGCCAAGCTGGAGACCTATTCATTTGGTGATCCGGCGGAAAACCAGATTGTGTGACTGCACATTAATACAGATTGCGGTCGCTACCTCAGATTTACAGACAGGAATGAAAAAGTTTGAGCAAACCAGAGGATGATCTGTATGGCTGTGTTGGCCTTATACAACGCTGTCAATGTGTGACAGTATTGTGTGCATGCAGGCATTAACAGACTGTTGTTTGCGGTCGTTGTGCTTGGACATGCAACCAGCACCAGGATGACTGTCAACTTTATATGATGTATAACTAGAGGCGGTACACAGCCTGGTTACATTCAGTATACATCTGCTTCTTTCAAGTATTATTTTTAAGACTCACTACACTAAGAGGCAGGCACGCTCCTTGTCTGTTGCTTTAGTCACCCAAGGAACGACATCTGAAGAATTTCCACAAGCTTTCACTGTATGCAGCTTTCTCTAAAGCTCCGGTTTTAGAAAACAGATGTCACCGTGCCCCCACTTTCCCATCCCGCACGTGCTGCGGGAACAGTTTTATTTGTTACAGTGTCATCACAGTTTACCCTGTATACAATATAGGATCTTATGGCCCTGGGGTAAGTACAACAAAATGCTGGGAATTCCTGTAATTCCAGGCAGGAGAAATTGAACTGCGAACAGCTTTATTTAATGGCCACATTCTGACAGCACTGTCAGCATTACTAGGATAGGGAGATCCTCTCTGCTGATTCGTTTGTACCTTTCTTATAGCAGGAAAACTTTTATTATGAAACAATGAAATACAGAGGAATATAAGTGTAGTCTGCTTTCTGCTTCAGTAACATTTGGGAGGTACAGAGACTTTATAAACCCAAGGAGATGACATCAGGGGAGACGGCTTCACCTGTTACAGTGTTGTAATGTTTTAGGCCCACTCTTTAGAAAGGCAGCTCATTAAGCAGACATCAATTAACATTTGCTGCTCAGGAAGCAGAGAAAACAGGAAATGCAGCAGCCATCTGCTAGCATTGCCACTACAGATTGGAGCTACAGATAAATGTATTTGTGACATTTAAAAAACTGGATGCGATTTCTACTGTTTGCTTGGTAAATATACAACGGGCGTGCTCAATTTCAACACAGGAATCCTTTTTACATGGAAAGATTTCTTCTAATTTAAATGCTTACAAAGAACCATAAATCAAACATTTTTAAACTTAAATTATAGTTTTGACTTGTGTTTTTAAAATAAAGTTATATCGTGGCTCCAATATTGATAAAGTGTAATAAACTGTATGTCCCCAATAGAATCATATGGCCATATATAACAACATAGTGCAATGTGCCTCAACCAGTAGCAATCAGATGCCTGAAATAGATTAAACAAATCAGTTCTAATTTGCTTGGTTGCCACGAGTTACAGAACATTTCTGCACACAGCAATGTTATGGTGTAAGCTCTTTATGCAGTATAAAATAACTGGCATGTACATAAGGCAGCACATACTGAATGTGTCATCATGGGAAAGAGAAGCCAAGCATTATTACACGCATTAAACAACCCCTCGTTATTTCACATACCTGCTTCCGGCTCCTCATTTAAAGTTGTTGAAACGAAATTAGATGGGAACAACCCAATGCCTTTCTCATTTTCCCCCTTCCACCAGTTTGTATCACTACAAAGTGAAAGTAAACAACTAATTATTGTAGTGCACAAACTTCTTCCGAAATAAAAAGGCAATAAAATACATTGCATCCATCTATCAGAGATACCTATGGTTTCACCTACACATAGTGGGGGCAGCCATTTTATTTAACCTGTTCACTGCCAGTGGATCCATGCCAAATCTGCACCCCAGGAAGCCACACCAATTTTAGCCCTCTCTCACTGTGCTGCCGTCACTGGGAATAGATTTGTTTCTACCATAGCAGGTTGTATATTGGGTTTTTTTCCCAGACAGAGCTTTCTTTTGGTACCATAGTCAAGTGTATATATATCCTTATATACACACTTTGTGATTATTCCCCCAGATACGTTCATGAAATTCATTCAAACCACGAAAGATACCCATTTTGCTTACTGCCATACCAAATATCGGCTTACTTTAGGTTTGGTCTTTATTTTGCACCATAATAAAACACCAAGTAATGTTCAATATCTTGTGACAGGTTACCTGCCTATCATCTAGAATGTGCTACGTGTAGTTAGATTTTTGGCATTCAATTCAAACAATGCTTTATTTTATTTACAGTTGTGGAAAATGCTACAGCGCAACTCTGAACAGCTGATAGACCTGTGATTTCACATACTGCCTGGGGTTGGATTACGGCATTGGGGGGCAGGTGAATGGTATTATGGTCCCTCTGTCTCCAAACCCAATGTGGTTTGATGGGCGGCTGAGCTCTTTCTTTGTAACAGCAGCTGCTGTCACAACTTTCACTTTCATGTCTCTATCTTTCACTTAAGAGGGGTTCATTTGAATCAAGCTAAGAGGCAGACCATAAGTCTTATCTCTCTTAGAAGCCAAACAAGCCCTCTGACGTATGTAGGCCTGAAAGCTGCCCAAAGGAGCTTCTGGGAAAAACAAAAATGGTGTTAAACATATCTCCAGGAAGCAGGAGCATGGGTCAAATAAAACCATTTGCTGGTTAGAACAAAATGTAAAAAAAAATGACTGAGGTGTGTGGGGAGGAGGTTTGACCTCTTACTGAAAGCGCACAAAATATGATTGGGCAAGATGAATATCTCATTTGGAACAAATGGACAGAGATGAAGAAATGGTTCTTTGTCCCATGGCTCCACCCACCCAATGGTTCTTAGCTCCACCACGGAGTCAGAGATGGGTCACTTGGGCAGGGGGCTTAACCCTTTCATAACTACTTGATAAAAAGTCAATCTGCAGTACGGCACAGCCAGGTAGGTTCTAAATATCATTTTGCGTGCAAGGGTTAAACAACCGTACAGGCTGTCACTGAGAAGTCATCCTTCTTACCTATCATCCAACACAATAATAATGTCTCCACTTTTAAATGTCAGCTCATTGTCCTCCACAGCTTCAAAATCGTATAGAGCCCGGACTCTTCTTGGCATCTTCTGACTGTCGTGCTGCACGTCCACAGATGGGTATAAGGATTTGGTTTCCGATGGCTGCTTCTGCTCTTGCAATGATAACTCAATTGCTGTTATTTGGAAGGAAAATACAATTATAAGGAAGAGAAAAACAAATGATTATAATCCTTTAACAAACCATTGGTTTGAAAAAAAACCTAAAAAAAACACACACATACAGTCATACCCCATTCACACTGCCTAAAAAACCCGGGATCTAATTAGACCCGGGACTTTTGCAGGGTTATTCCTGTGTCAGTCCTGGGTCGCCTGCTGTGTGAACAGTGCGACACGGGTTTTTCAACCCAGGTCTCACATAAAGAAGCTGAATGGGGGATTAGGGACGCTAGAGGATGACGTCATTTCAATGGTACAGAGAAAAGAGATAGGAGGAAGCATGAGCATGGCAGACTGGCCAGAGGAAGAAGTACGTGAGCTGCTGGCGATTAGAGAAGAGGAGGAAATCAAAAAACAGATCACAGGCACTGTATAGGATGCAACAGTTTACTATAACATAGCAAAAATACTAAGAGCTTGGGATAAAGCGCAGCCAGCAGAAGGTGGTAAATATATTTAAGTCACTTTGAAAACAGTCAACACAGACTTTGGCCTCATCTTTGTGTGCAAAAAAAAAAAAAGTTTCCTTTAAATGACCTCACAATTTTTCAGCCAATCAAAGCTCCTTTTGTGATGACTCACACTTATTGCCAGGACAGACACAGGAAATTCCCGGGTCCTAGGTGCAGTGTGAACGGGGTTCTCTGATCTGTGACACTGCAAAAACCTGGCTTGAACTACCCGGGATATGGCAGGGGCAGCAATGTGAAAGTGGTATAAGTCATCTTCTTAAAGAAGCTAAATGCACTACTTTTGTAATATTTTAAAAAATTGACAGTCATAAATAATGATTCCATTTCCCGTTGTCCATATTCTCCCTAACCCAGTTCATTCCTCTACTCTTTCAAAACTATTCCACACCCCCAGTCATTTTCAATGGCCCTTAGTTTTATGTCTGCTCCCGGTACTGAATTTAGCTTCCTCCTTTACATCATCCCTCACTGCCTTGTCTTCTCTTCAATTCTAGATCCAATATTATGGAAACTGTTCCATTGCCACTTTTTTCTCCCCACTTGTCAGTCTCATCATTAGATTTGTATACTACTGATAACAATTGAGGAAGAGCTCTGTGGTGGATAAGTAAAGGCTGCACTGATTGATACACTTAGTTTAGTTAAATTAACCCCTTCCTGGGTAATAGAAAAACCAGATTCATAACATATCTCAATGTTCATAAGCCTCGAGAGGTCACAGGGACAAGGTGAGGGACAGAACTGGAAGGGCCACTTTGTTTGCTTGCACTCACTCTTACTGAAAATTAGTGATATAGAGATTGATAGCACTAGCCAGATGTCTGTCACTCAGCCAATATGTTTTATGGATCTCACACCAACTAAACCTAGCAGTTGTTTTAAATAATTCCAATCACAAATACACAGATATATTCAAACTTGTTTCATCTGTAGCTCATTCCAGATAAATAGTAGAACATTTGTTTGGCGTGGCAATGCTTACAGCAAATTGAAATTTCAAAATACATTGAGATATTTTGACATTAATGTCTTGTGCAATTCATTACAGATAAAGACTAATAAATGTAATAAAAATAAATAAAAAAAGAAATACTATTTCAGGGAGATCCATGTATTTTAAATCTTACACATCTTGCTATTGTATTTATATCGCAAAATAATACTTTTAAAGAAATTATAGATATACAGAGAACCATTATTTCCATTGTGCAACGGGATTACAAAATTAAAATAACATCAAATATATCAACTATTTCATTGTTTAACTGTTATCAAGCCGCTTCCGTTAAGGCCAGTACCCAACAAAAGGTCTGTCTCACATTAGTGATATAACATAACTCAGAGAGCAAAACTACAAACACTACAAAGATGCACATTATTAGGTGTAAAGGACAAGCTCATTTTTTAAATATAAAACATTCAAGCAGGCAATGAACTACTCAAGTTATTTAAAATGAAGGTCTGGATTATTAGCAGTGAAAGGGCCTATAGATGGTCATGCAAAAATAAACGTACCCTTCGCAATATCTTCATCCTCCTTATTTTTGGTGGGCAGTGTTCCGTTCTTAGGAGTATTTGAATCACTCTGTGGAATACAGTAGCGTCTTAGTACATACACTGTATTTACCAGCAGGTAGAGAGTAGAGGGAAGTGTGCTACGTAATAAACAAGTAATCGCACAGGTCATGATTTTAGATACAAGCAGTGTTATCCTACCTGAGAGCCAGAGGCAGGGAATGTTACGCCTTCTTCCTTCAGAGATTTAATGGTGGCTGATAATAGACTTAACTGGGGATTCCGCTGGAAATCTTCTGACCATTCCACCATCAAAGCCTTCAGTTTCTCAGAAACTTTTGGATGTGCCTAGAAACACAGCATTGTCGACACAAACTGGATTACGAATAAAGAACTAGATGGACCTTATATGGAGCTTGAAAGTTCATTGAGACTAAAGCAGAAAATACAGAGATTGTTCTTACACACAACTTTACTAGGAGTGTATAAGAATAGACGGGTGAGTCATATAAGCATGAGGAGTTTTGAAGCTAAAAACCAAACCTGAATTCAATCTTCAAGTTTCATAAAGCATCAATCCCATAAAAATGTCAGGTGGTTATTGGGGGTGGGGGTAGGTTATAGAAACAATGTTGGTATTTACCATTTCCCTTTTTTTTCCCTGCAGGCTACAAGTAATAGTTTATACTTCTGGACTACCATGACAGCAACGGTCACATGATGATGTGAGCAGATAGGCTTTGGAACATTGCTCTGAGCGCTCTGTCTGAACTGTGACATCCTCCTCTCCCCCCCCCGTCACATGACATGCTGAGAACCGTGAACCTGTGTCTATGTAGCAGACTGACTGGGTGCAAGTCTTGCAGCCATTTTTGCTTGCCAAAGCGCTTTTTAGATAATGATTTGGAGGAGAATAGCTAAGAAAAACCAGATGTATGCTTAAAAAGGTACTTCACTTATCATTTAAAGAAGAAGAAGAAATAAATGTTGTGTGTGCTTTAAATGGCTGTAGAGGAAGGGTGCGAGTGGGAGGACCAATGAGCGTCTACAATGTTCGTGGTCGCAGCGTCTCATATGTCCTGCCGTTCACACCCTATTCCAAATGGTCACAGCTGGGTTTCAGAACCTGAGGTTCAAGTGAGGGGGCGGAGCCAAAATACTCCACTCCCTTGCTTAGGTGGAAGTGCAACAGTATAAAGAGACTATAGGTAACAAGAAGGGGGAAAAAATAGAAACATTTAGAAAGAAATCCTCCCTTCATACTCTTCATTAATTGCTTAACTTGACTGGCAGTTAAGCGGGAACACATCTATGCAATTATCGTGCAGAACACAAGATTCACAACCGTTTGTTCAGATATTGCAGAGTGTGTACACTCCCACGATCATGTTTTATCGTACCAAAGCACATCCCACGCGTGTTCCACTTTTCCCATCTCTTACTCATCCAAGATTCCCCATTATTTTCCAATAATGAACGGACGCTAATGGAATTTAAACACTATACAACATCAATGTTATCCAGTTAAATCCTGTTTTAAAAGGAAGTGAATGTGCAAAACTAATCTAACAACTGGAAGGAAGACTTGTTTAAACGCCATAGAATGCACTTTCAGATTACTTTAAGATTATTGCAACTTTTCTCTTTAGTGTCCTTTCTTTCTAAGGCACATATGTTATTATGCTTATATGTTATTAAGCGTAGGAGTTTATTGCTATTGCCCTTGCATAGGACACACAGCTCCATTTGGTTTATAATGGCATCTAATGCAGAGAGCACAATAGAAATGTGTCATACAGGGCAATCATAAACAACTGTAACTTTGCCCCATTATATAAATACATGGCTGAAAAACATAGGAGGTAGACGTATGGCTAAAGCAAGGAATGTCTGTGAAGCAACAGGTGAACATGTAACAGAAAAATACATTACATGAACCATCACTAGCTATTTATATAGCGCCACTAATTCCACAGTGCTGTACTGAGAACTGACTCACATCAGTTCCTGCCCCATTGGAGCTTACAGTCTAAATTCCTTAATATACACACACACTAGGGCAGGGTTTCCCAAACCCAGTCCTCAGGGCTCCCCAACAGTGCAGGTTTTCTGGATCACATGTGACATAATTAGGACCACCTGTGGATCTGTTACAATGTGTCAGTCAGTAATGAATACAGCTGTGCTCCAGCAAGGAGATATGGAAAACCTGCACTGTTAGGGAGCCCTGAGGACTGGGTTTGGGAAACCCTGCACTAGGGTCAATTTGATAGCACCAATTAACCTACTAGTATGTCATTGGAATGTCAGAGAAAACTGGAGAAAACATGGGGAGAACATACAAACTCCACACAGATAAGGCCATGCTCGGGAATTGAACTCATGACCCCTGTGCCAAGAGGAAGAAGTGCTAACCACTAAGCCACCGTGCTGCCGATGAATTGGACAACTGCTCTGTAAGGGATAAGCTGTATTTTGTAGTATAAACAATTTGGATGGTAGGGTGGAATAATCCCATTATGTTTGTCACAAGATGATAGCCAGCCCTGAATAAATGGTACACCACACAATCCATAGCCACATAGGAAAGCATTTCAATGCTAATATCTGCATAACAATGCTAATATCTGCATAACAGACTTCTTTGACCTCGGTTGATTTTCTTTACTTGTTAATAGAACTTTTAGCTTTACCATGTGACTTCATTTATTATACAGAATTCTGGTATTAGACCTCTGGGGCTATAACTAAGCATACATACCTACTCTAACATCCAGTCAAAGTATTTTTCTAAATATAAATACTCATTCTTATTCAGTGATCAGGAGGAAAACAGGCATTCAAGGTTAGGCATAAATCAATAGTCTTTGTAATTAGAAGCTGCAAAGATAGTAAATGAGCTATGAATATACCTTATTTATTATACCACGGACTTCACTTGCAAAATCTCTGGAACATATTTCAAGCTGAAAAGCCTTTCCGCAGTTTGACACGCAGGCCCCTAATAGCTATGGAGATACAGGAAAAGGCATTTTGATGAGACATATTTCATACCTCACAGGATGTTAAGTAACTGCTGTGTCCGAGAAGACTATGAAAATCAATAGAAGCCGGAATCTACTTACAGTGAGCGCTTGCAGAGCCACGTGCGGGACTTTGTGATTAACTCTTTTCATTATAGCTTTAAGGCCATCTTTTGTTCTGAAATTTAAAATACATGACAGAATATATTAGTTGAACAACCTACCTTGCTCTTAGAAAATCAAATGAATTCAGCCCACAAGATATAACTCTTATTATACTCTGCAAGTTCTAATGTTTACAGGGGCACCAAATGTGTATATATTTGTGGGGGGTTTACCTTTAACATGCAATATCATAAGCTTGGATGTCAGACATCTCACATCATCACGTTTATACTTAAGACACCACAAACGCTACAGTGCCAGAATTACAAGAATAAGTACATACAAGGTTGTACAACGGAGGTTCAGACATGAGACAGAGGGTAGAGAGGGCCCTACTCAGAGTCTAGAGGAAACATATGCTCCAACATGTAGGGAGAGATGATTTGCATCTAACTAGACACAGATCACCCCTCATATACAAGGTATAGAAAGCAATTCGTCTTCCCAAAAGTATATCAGAAAATAGTTACAAAAGCACCACACAATGCAAGGAAGTGATAACTGGGGTGTTTGTGCTTGGCATGGGTCCTCAGCACCACAGTCAGAGCACCTGATGACTGTATGACACTATGGAGGAAGGTGCACTAGTTCACACAAGGTCACAATTGTAATTTCATCTTACATAATTTTTCCACAGTCTCCAATCACCACAAGGCGATGATTAACTTAGTTAATGGTTAATTTAAAGAACAAGTAGTGAACCAGTTTATAGAATGAAAGGATTACAGAGTTGAAATTGTTGTTTCACATTATCAGTAAATCGAGTGACCCATAATAAAAGTACACATACAAATATAGAACCAATCTGTAATTTCTTGAAGTGAATCAATAAAAAGGATTAGTCCACTTTTGTAGGCTTTCTGCCCTAAAATTTCTACAACTATTGTGTACATAAATTTTCTTTCCTACTGTTAATCGTTGGTTAGATACCTTATTTAGCTAAGCATCTAATAGGGACCTGTTACTGCATTGTCTGTATTCTTAGAGAGCCAGGTGTATGTGTCTGCTTACACCCAGTTCACAATGGCATATTATATGCGCATCAGCAGTTCCAGCACAATATTTATGCCAGTGAGTTCACACCTACTGATGCCTCCAGAAGACAGTGTTGTGGGGGTTCGTAAACAAAGGACTATTCGTTTTCTAGCAGGTTGTCACATGATATTGGGGGAAATTGTTACTGCGTGGCCACATTAGAGGCGTAAAATAAAAACAAGGATATATGGACTATGTATGTTGATGTTCTGCAGGTTTGTAAAATATAACCCAATAGTAAGATGTAACAATTGCACATATGACACAACCATTTTCAATGTGACAAGCATTACTTGCTACTCTGTTGGCATATATCTTTGTAAATATGTCTCCATCACCTCAGTAATCACTATCAACTACACAATATTATAGTCAAATCACAAGGGAAACCTCACAAATGTATGCATATTAAACATAACAAGCTCAATCACTACATAACCATGAACTGTCCACACATCAAAGAGCTAGACTATATCATTGTATCATTATACAGTGTAGCTCTTCAGATCAATAGAAGATATTCTCTATCAAGCTGCACTAATAATGAGAGGAATATATTGAGGAAATACATTTATAATCCGTTAGATTTCGTACACTTAAACTATATAATAGGGTGAATGGATATAGAATACATTTTTTGGACTATAAAATATTACATAATTTTATTCACTTTTCTACCTAAATCTCACACTGTATTTTAGGTGACCTGTCTTGATATACTTTGCAGAAACAATATAATTGATTTAAGTACCTTATTCTATTACTAAGAGCACTATATGAAAAGAACCATATTTCTCTTCTTCTTGGATTAAAGAAAACAAAGTTAGCAATGCAAGTAATATTATTTATTGCAAGATACATTTTTAGTTAGTGTTGACTTTCTACTTAAGAACAACAAATATTGCATAAGGAAAACCATACAAAAGAGCAAGTAATTCCAACCTTACCCATTAGGAGTAACCACAATTTTGTCACATAAATCCATAATAAGGCCCCAATCTTCCGTGGTGTTATATTCATTTGTTGCTTTCTCTAAACAAGACAGAAACCATGACATTAGAGGGGTGAGGGGGAAATCAGCAGGAATAGAATAGGAGATTTAACTTGGAACACATAATATGCAACAATGACACAACATATTGCTCTATATTATCCATTGCATGACAATGTGTAGCCATTACACCATTCCATCCTGCTTTCATATGATTTACAACACGAATGCTGGTGACACTAATTGTGTTGATTCCCCTCTTCTATTTTTTTAAACAAATCACTACCCAAGTGCTAATGTTATGGCTCTTATTTTATTATATCTACACTTCATTATAAAGTAGTGACTGGGCAGCTGGGAATAATTAAATGGTTCATGGCAATATCCATGGAGTCCTGGGCAGTCAGATACTATGGGGCCAGTGCGGCTAAAGTGCGCACCGCTGCCGTCAGTGCGGCTAAAGTGCGCACCGCTGCCGTCAGTGCGGCTAAAGTGCGCACCACTGCAGGTTAACATTATTGCATTAACGTAATACGATTAGTGTTGCATTACTCCTAGACAAACATGGACGAATTGAATCGGCCCCTATGTGCGGTACGGCCCAAGGCACACTGCATTTGGTGAGAGTTTACGATTAATCGAATGATAATGAGAACATAAATAGTATTATCATGCTAGATGTGCAAGATGGCTGCCTCATATTTCTCTTTCAGAGTGCTAAAGTCTGTTCCATTAATTTGAAAAAAGATGGACAGGGCAGCTAGAAACATGGGTTTAAAAAAAAAAACAATAAAAGGACACAGGAGGTGTAAACACAATTGGGTTTATTTGTCCTAGAACATCCAGAAGACAAATTCAGCAGAAGACTGTAAATTGTGCACTGGGGCTCAGAATTCTCTGCTTCTACCGTGGTTTAGGCAATATGTCTATTCCGGTTCCTGGAGAACCATATTACCATCATTTAACACCAATGTTTGGGAAGCCATTTAAATGTCAGAAGATTCCACCCTGTTAAGTCAGAGTGAGGTTTGTATTAGGACAGTGTTGGCTAACCTGTGACACTCCAGGTGTTGTGAAACTACAAGTCCCAGCATACCCTTCCAGCAACAAGCTGCTATATATTGGCAAAGCATGCTGGGACTTGTAGTTTCACAACACCTGGAGTGTCACAGGTTAGCCAACACTGTATTAGGAGCACTGTCAACCTGCCCATCTGTTGTCACATCAAGTATTTATAGGATTTCTGTCCTGTTTTAGCCATGTGGCTAACTATAACTGGGGTTGGCTGTATGTTGTAGAGGGAAAAATCTGGTGAAGTGCAATAGTTTGCTTTGGAATTGAATGCATGGAAGTCACAGCCAATCTCTTTTACCACACAAACTAATTTGAAACACTACGGAGAGTCAAAATATAGAAAAGAAAAAGAAATTTAATATGACACAATTGTACAAATGTAGAAGGTTCTCTTTAAAAAAAAAAAAAAATAAGATTTTAGTTTCATGGTCAGCAAAATTGTGCATATTATATTATATGCATGTCAATTCTTGAACAAACATATATACATCTTTAGAATTTTAATTTAGGTTTTGTTTTTTTTATTTTTTCTCTCTCAGTCTCAATGGCTTGATATCATTAATTAATTGATTCAGTTTGCTATAGACTGTGGCAGGACACATTGGGGTATATTTACTAATCTGCGGGCTTGAAAAAGTGGAGATGTTGCCTATAGCAACCAATCAGATTCTAGCTGTCATTTATTTAGTGCATTCTACAAAATGACAGCTGTAATCCGCAGTTTAGTAAATATACCCCTTTGAGTGAATAAAGCAAGATATATCACTAAGCAAAATGTGCAGCAATTTCAGATTAATAGAGCATAGTGAAAACTCCCCAAATAATGGTTACAGAACAATGCAGTATATTTAATTGGTTTTGCCCTCTTCATTTAAGCCCCTTATTAGGTTGCCCCCCCAACCTTTTCCTCTAGAATGAGTTTGCAATGTACATGTATTACAAATACAGTATTCCAGTTGTTTCTAAGGCTGAGTACACACTGCAGGGTTTTCAGCAGATTATTGGGCCAATGAAACGATAAATGACCATTTGGCTCAATATCAAATTAGTGTGTATGCTGCAAAGATTATTTCATTTGATTTTTAACCCTGACTAAAAATGTCGTTCTACGGCATTGTTCCCATCCTGCAGTGTGTATGACCGGCAGTGTCCATAGATCTCTATGGAGTGTGCAGAGTCACAATCTCTTCAGCCAATGGTTATGACAGATGAAGAGCACAGACATGAAGGTAAATCTTGTAAAACGTGTATAGTGTGTACACATAAAACGGCTGCTGATCGGGACTTTTTTTTTTTTTTTAAAACTGTTGGTAAAATCATTAAAGATATTACATTGGGAGAAATGTTTGTACTGTGTGTACCCTGCCTAACAATGCACGTACTACAGCTAGCTATCTTCTGCCCAGGAGCTGACAAGTTTGCACAGATTATCTGTGCAGTATCTGTAAGAGATGAGTACAGAGCTGTGTATTTAGAGATATATGTAATGCAGGAATCAGATCAGTTATGGCAGGGATAGGCAAGTATTTGCTATATTACCTATTAACGAACTATCTTCTGTGGGGTGGGCAGAAAGGAGTTACATAATCTTTGTGTCCATCAACAGACGAAAAACAAATAGAACTATTTAAATTAAAAAAAAGTGACAAATCCAACCACTTTAAGGTTTACATACACACATATAGTGTACCATTTATGAGACAGGGAAAGAAATTAAAAAAAAAAAACTCAGACGCAACGACACAGTGCAATAACCAAATTATATATACTGTAACAAAAATAAATAAAAATAAAGCAAAATAAATAACTGGGGAAAAACACAATTAAAGTTGAACATGTCGCTCACCAATAAATAAAGTGGATTTTATTTCTTATGAACAAAGGAATATTTAGAGATGTAATTACTAAATGATAGCTTCATTTCAGAATAAGTAGCTTGAAAGAGAACCTCATTTTGCCTTTCCCATTAATAGGCATGTCCTCACATCTCATTATGAGAAGTAAACATTAGATGCTCTGAAAGCAGGACACAGGACAATCATTGTAATTCTGACCACTTTCATGTCAAAACAAAACAGAATGATGCATCTAATAACCATTTCACAGACAACCAAAACACTTAATCATGTTGTGGAATCTGTTATGCACTGCATGACATGCAGTACACTCTGACAGTAATATATTTATATATACACATAAAATATATACACACACACACATATAATGTGCAAGAAGCATCAGAGCATTTGAGCTTGTATGATACCTCCTATGGTTGACATGCGGACGGCAGTTAGATGGCTGCATTTTAGACCAGTTCTGACCCTTACATTCCATATAATTACCTTTCTGCAACTATAAAACATCGAAAAATGTGTGACGTCAATGGGTAATTACTGCAGTAGTGCCAACAAGTGATATCACACTAAGAGCAAGGTTGTTCAGTAGATCTACTGGAATATCATCTCAGTTCAGCCCCTGGACCCAGGGAGTTTAACGGTCATTGACGCAGCCTCCTCTGTCCCTCCTACGGTGATCTCCGCTGCCTCCTCTGTCCCTCCTACGGTGATCTCCGCTGCCTCCTCTGTCCCTCCTACGGTGATCTCCGCTGCCTCCTTGGTGACAGCAGCTGCCACCAAACATGGGGAACAACTGTTCTGGCTCTTTTCCTGCAGAAAGCATGACCCTAAAGAAAAACACCAGGCTCAGCCTCCTCTAGAACCAGCCAAGGAAGGGCGCTCAGTTATGAAGGACAGTTATGGTTACTGTTTTAAGATTTCACAGAGACTGGTTTATGTTTTGTGTCACTGCCTTCTGCAGTTTTTCCTCAATCCAACTGTACTACACCACTGGAAACTGCACAGAAACACCGAAGACTGCTTTAGTATCTATTACTGGAGGCTGATAATGCAGCTGCATGACATCTGCCAATCACACTTTCCCCACCAATTGTTAGCTCACTACCTTCTGCTGCATGTGTTCCCCACACCTCTGTAAGCTCATTTGAGCATCTTTACCTTCTGTTTCATTGTATGTAGTAAGTTTGTGTCAGGTCATGAACCCCTCAATATACAGTGCTGTGTAATATGTCAGTGCTTTATAAATAAAGATATAAGAGTAATGTGACGAGCTGTATACAGTAAGGTCATGATAATGTCTAGTAGCAGATAGTGCGACTAGGGAGTGCTACTCCTTTAGAAAACATAGGCAAATGCAGCACATTCTTATACAACATATCTACCAGATATATGTAGCCTTCTACACCGCAGTAATCCCACTCTGTGGAATACAGGCAGAAAATAGCATTGCTGTGAGACTCGTTTTATAAAGAGAGTAACAAATAATTGAAGTGTCCCCATTTTATACACACAAAAGAGGCAGCCATTGTGTATACTGAACCAACTTTCATAAGAATGCAGCCAATCAGGTCGCTGGGAAGTAAGGACATCTGCATGGCATAAACCAACAAAATCTGTGCTTCTACTGTGTGCAGGCACTGTTCTTATACAGTGGTCAAAGTGGACTGGCATACGATGGTAGCCATACCATCACTTCTTCTACGGCTTTCACTGTAACACTATCAGATTCCATTCACTTACATTTTCCATACCGCCACTTCTGTAAAACAGGTAATTAACGCTCTTTCTTACTACAGTGTTCCTGGCACTTATAAGCTCTTAACAAAATGTACAGTAAACAATATAAAAAGCATAAAACAACTGCATAATGTCAGGTTTGTCCTGTGCTGGCAGTATAGACTTTGTTCTGAACCATTTTTAAAACGCTGTTTATACATATCTATGAATGAAGCATTATGTGATAAGTAGAAACAAAAATGCCCATAAAGCTTTAAAAAGCTTCAGAAATAAAATAACTAAAAAATAATTATAAAAGTCCCGATAGCGACCTGAGCAGAAATGGCTCAACAGCGGACAGTCCCTAATCCTCCACAAATATTCAAACAGCTAAGGTGCAAAAAAAGTTTTGAAATTGAGACCTTCATCTGAAAATTCTCAACATCTGCCTCTTCTTCCCTAGATAAATGGCATGACTGGCAATGACTAATAAATATTGCATGCATAATTTATGCTGTACCCTCATATCAACAAGGTCTCTGCCATAAATGCAGCTTTTATGTGATGGGTCTTATATCTTTCTCTCATTCTGTAACTGATTAAGATTCTTAATCGATTGTTAGTTATAATTGTCTTTGTGAAAACTACCTACTCTTACTATTTGTTGCACATCCAAATGTTGTAATTCCTTATGTTTTCCTTCCCCTTTCTTCTGTAACTCATATATCTAAAATCCAAATGATAAAAAAGGCAACAGTTCCCTTTTGCAATAAATGTACAATCCAAACAATCTAAGTGCATGATTAGGGTCATAAAAGGATAGATAGGTGACATAACTTCTGCAAACAATAGTGCCATTAGCTCTGGCATGACTATACATCTGTCTGTGGAATTAAGTTGTAAACGAATGCTATGACAAGAGAGTCCTTCCATTGTTATGTATACAAATCATGAAATTCCATTCCTGTGTTTTCTAAGTAAAGAACAGCGTGAGCGCCTACATTTATACATACCATAATGAATTATTTACCTAGTGATTAGTTAGGCAGATAGCATCTCCTCCCTAGTCCATGTTATGGGAGAAATACACTATAGCCAACAGAACCTATCATTTAATTGTACACAGTACAGTATATCTCATGTCTGATATAGAAAAAAAACACGTAATTCTTAATGAGATGATCATTTCCCTTGTATACTTTTAGAATGTCACTTGTCCCAATCTGCATCTAAAATACCATGCAGAAAGTACGATATTTTTCCATGATTCACATACTTTGGTGCATAACTCATACGTGGAGTCATTGTGCACAGACTAAGGACATCCCTTTCAGGACACGGTCAACAAACACATTTTACTAATGAAAGATTGACAGAATTGTGGCAATCGTTAATAAAGTAAGACTATTTTTGCTTTTTATTTTGGAATCAAGGGAATTAAATATGAACGTGGACAGCCACAACATTTGTGCCAATTATAAATTGAAATTTTAGGCAAGGTAATTTTAAAAATGGCCTAGTGGTTAGCACTTCTGCCTCACAGCGTTGGGGTCATGAGTTCGATTCCCGACCATGGCCTTATCTGTGTGTAGTTTGTATGTTCTCTCTGTGTTTGCATGGGTTTCCCCCAGGTGCTCTGGTTTCCTCCCACTCTCCAAAAAACATACTGGTAGGTTAATTGGCTGCTAACAAAACTGACCCTAAGGGAATTTAGACTGTAAGCTCCAATGGGGCAGGGACTGATGTGAGTGAGTTCTCTGTACAGCGCTACGGAATTAGTGGCGCTATATAAATAACTGATGATTTATGAATTGTGCTGTATATGAATAAAGAGATTACCTTTATCCCTATCTCTGGGGAGCTTCCAGTGTGCCCTGCTACCTCCCATACTCTCCAGTGGATACTTAAATTTAAATATCTAGGGATATGGGTCACGCACTCGGTTGCTGACTACAAACCACTGAATATTGATTGACCCTGTGATTAATTATTTTCAGGCCAAGACTTCTACTTGGGACAAAATTGCCCCTGTCCATGTCGGGTAGAGTTAATATAATAAAAAAGGTACTTCAGCCAAAATTCCTGGACCCGTTGCACCACTCTCCGGTAGATCTCTTGAAATGGCTCTACTCCCGAACTTTTGGGGAACTTGCTCTTCCGGATTTCCGGGCTTACTATCTAGCCACACAACTGGCGCATCTGAAGGGATGGTTAGGGAATTCCCCACAGGCCACCCTTGTCAGTTGTATTTGGCCAGGTGGACAGGTTTTGAGCACCCACTGGTCCAGTTTCGAGAATTGATCCACTGCTACTTAGGCAGGCCTTATTGGTATGGAATGCATTCCAGGGGGTGATGGATACAGCTGGGAATGGACCCCAATATTCCGATCTGGGTTAATTCCACCTTTCACGAGTTGTATAAATTGCGGCAATTTCCCAGATGGCGTGCCGCAGGGGTCACATACATGTGTCAACTTTGTTCCAATGGTGTTCTTAATTCTTTTGTGCAACTGCAATCAGAATTTTCATTCCCAAACTACTTATTCTTTACTTACCTGTAGCTCAGACATGCCCTGAAAGCCCAGTTTGGCAGAACTCCCCTTACATTTGGCATGGCCCCCCTCCGTCCACTTCTGGGACAGGTGGGCACAACCAAGATCATCTCCATTCTATATACCAATGTCCTGTTTGTTAAGTTAATTATGTTATGCTGTATCTATATTGTTTGAATATTTGAATAAAAATACATTAAAAAAAAAAAAAAGATTAAACTTTAGTGTATCTGTATACAATTATTTTTTTACATTTACTTGATATATAGGATCGGTTGGGCTGCTGACAAGAAGCACAATGATATTTATAATGACAAATTCTATTCCTATATATTTTTCTCTAATATATTTTTTTTTTTACCAATAAAATCAATGATTGGAATTACAATCTGATAAGCACAGAGAAGAGCATTTAATACCACAGCTGCATTCAATGCCATGAACCAGATTGACTTGGTTTAAATTACAGCGAACAAGTTTGTTGTGATATGTGATCTGCTTGTTAAACTTAGCTCATAGGGGGGAAATGAATTGGGCGCTGTACTGTAAAAAGCGCCCGCACGCGGCTTTTTGCTCGCAGCTCCCTGAGCCACGAGCTGAAAGCAGGATTGAATTAACCGTAATAACGGTAATAGAGTTATCGCAGCAATAATCTGGGGGGAATTGAATTCCCCCCTCAGTGTATGCCTGGCCATAAATTTATGTGAAAATGTGAATAATCACCATTTATTTATATAGCGCCGCTGATTCCATAGCGCTGTACAGAGAACTCACTCACATCAGTCCCTGCCCCATTGGAGCTTACAGTCTAAATTCCCTAACACACACACACACAAACAGACAGAGGTCAATTTTGATAGCAGCCAATTAACCTACCAGTATGTTTTTGGAGTGTGGGAGGAAACCGGAGCACCAGGAGGAAACCCACGCAAACACGGGGAGAACATACAAACTACACACAGATAAGGCCATTGTTGGGAATTGAACTCATGCACCCAGCTCTGTGAGGCAGAAGTGCTAACCACTAAGCCACCATGCTGCCCATAGATGCCTGTGCAGTCTTGCACAACTGTGCAGGTATGCCTGTAACATACAAACCTACCTACCTACTGTTGTACAGTGTTGTAAAGGCTTGAATATTATACATACCTACACAGTTCTCTTTCATAGTTTTACAGACCTTTATTACATAATGACCTGTCCATGAAATTCTTCTCTTTATCATAGTTGCATAGTGCTATACAGAACTTGATTGCATGCATACACCCACAGTTCTATCCTTTAGTGCAGTGAATATTTTCACAAAGGGTTAGGACCAGACACCCACTAAGAACTTTGTTTAACTAGCAGATCCCATATCACAACAAAAATGTTCTCTGCAAGTTAAGTCACGCCAATATAATATATGTATAGTAAACTGGTACTTTATTTAACTACATCTTCCTAATGTTGCGTATAAAACTTTTCACCTTTGAATTCAGTGCAGTTTCTTGCTACACATGTACATTTCTCTGAAAGCTTTTGTCCACCTAAACTTTAAAAACTAATTTGCTCTGCTTATATGCTGATTAGATAAGAAAACTGCATTAGACAAGTTATGCATTCAATTTTGAAAATCTCATAGACCAAGAAGTTTAAATGAACACTCCAGTGGTCAGTACATCAGAAGGAGCAGACAGCTGTGGACAGGCCCTCAGTACGCGGTGCTTATGGGATGTAGTTAGTTCTAAATGATGTCTGTCCTGCGATTGGAGGTGGGGATTACTCCTTGCTCTGTACCAGGCCATCCACACTTAGAAAAAGTACCAAAAAAAGGTGGAGTTAGCCTTTTAGGGTCTATTTTTACAAATATAACAACTATCCTCTCTTAAACATCTTTCCACACTCTCTAATACAGTGCATCTTAACCATCCTGTCACATATTCAATATCATCCTATTTTAACTGTTGAAGCAGTGGAGAAAAAAAATAGTCACTTGGGAAAGTTCTATATACAATAATAAAGACTGATAATGGTTTAAGACAAGATAGGGAATATATGGGAGAAGCACCCTATTACCTTTTTGTCTGTCAGTTAACACCTTGGGGTAAATGTATCATACCCTGGTTTTTTCATCTCGCAAGAGATCGGCGTCTTCGCAGCTAAAATTTAACCGGGGTATGATACAGAATAAATACAGGTTAATGTTAAATATCTATTTCCAAATTGACCCTTGAAGTGCCGTCAGAGCATCGCATGGTATGTGTGTATGTGTATACACATACACACATATATATACACACACTTCCAGGTATTACAGTGAATACAATATTGCCGATTCTTGCTCGTACCTCATAGGCCAATTAATCAGTGCTATATTTATGCAACTAGTAATTGAATATCCACTTCTATTTCACACACACACACACACACACACACACACACACACACACACACACACACACACACACACACACCCCCCCCTTTAAAAAAAAATCCACAAAACTGGAGTTAGCCTTTACATGTAATAGAAAGAATATATACAGAGGAAATTAGTTATCCCAAATGAAGTCAACTTATCATGCTCCATATTAACCTAAAACATCTAAGAAAGAAGATTAGCAAGCTGCTCCAGTGATAAATGTTAGATAATCAGGTCAGGGATCACCAAGGCGGAGATGGAGCATTGGGCATCCCAAAGACTCCATCTTATACTGAGTCATTACAACGTAATTGGCACCATACCCTCCAGTAATTAGTAAATGGTTCAGGGGGGGGGGGGGGGTGATCAGGGATTAGTTTGGGAAACTGTCACTTTATCAGTATATTTCCTCGGATTGGTGAGGGGAGAACAGACATTGCATAATGGAAGGGGCCATTGTTTGCCTTCTCTATACCGGAGTCCTCTCACCCCACACATTACTCTGAGGTATTATCAGTATATTGGTACTGTATGACACAGTTGTGGGGGGTGTCTCTACACCCGGTACCCCGACACCCCAATCACTCACCCACATCCTGGTCGAACGGGCCGGAGCTGAAGAGCGGCATGGCGCTGGGCGGTAGGGAGGGGGGGATATGTCCGTGTAACCGACTCCTGTCAGACTCTTCCTAGTCCGACTTCTCCCGTCACAACATCCAGCGCAACTGGCTTCCGTGTGCCCCGGGGGCTGCCCCCGCCGCCTGACTCAGACCTCTGCCACCCTCACCTCCCCGCACGGGATAAACTCGCTGCCATTGCTATTAAACACCTCACGAAATATCCGCATCGTTATTATGGTCGCTCTGTGTGTGTGTTTTGTGCACCCATAGCTGCGCGTTCGGTTCAGGCATTTACTAGGGCAGCCTAATTAGGGGTCCTTCGTGTTCTGAGGCCCATGGCAGGAGGAAGGACAGATAGGCTATAATCAGGAATGTCACGTGAGTGACGTCACCGGCATGATGGCGCCATAGGCTCTCAATAAGGGCCTCTGACGTCATAGTTTGGGAGTGATCTTCTAAAATCCAGGTTCTCAAGCTGTGGTGACTGAATCTCAAATGGGGTACTTCTAATAGAGCCAGTGGGTACCTTGATCTGGTAAAAAATAACATTACATTAATTAGTAATGAATTAAATATATTCAAAGAGGTCATTATAAATTTTATAGTCAGAAACTGAATTTTATCATGGCGTTTACTGCTCTCATGACTAGTTATTGTCACACCCACTCACCCTACTTCTACAATTATTTATTGACATGTATTTGTAGAGCTGCAACATATTCCATAGCGCTCTACAGCTCTGCTGGGGTGCTCACTACTTACCCCCAGGAGATCTTTGCAGCGAGTCAGGAATTCAGGGACAAAGGAAGAGGACTGAATCGAGGAGAAATAGGTACAGGAGAGACGCCAGGCCTGAAAGACTGGGTGATGTGTAACAGTGCATTATTGACTTCAGGCTTATTTCATGAACTGAAGTAAGCAATTCAGTACTTGTGTTGGACCAGACCAGCTTCTGATGCTCTTAGTGCCTGGTTTTCACCTGCGCTGAAGTAGTGGCTACAAGTAAAACAGTGTTAATTGCCCTAGCCATTAGTGTGTCATTGCTAAAAAGAAGGCTATGTCAATGCTTGCAATACATGTGCCAGATTACGATCAGGCTACTTTTGGCATCACCTGAGGTTTTTGGTGCTTGACAGTCCGTAGGAAGCTTGTTACCAGGGAATGCTGTGACTGCCTTTGCTTGCATAGGAGGTCATTTACAAAGTGCAAAATTGCTGATCTGCATGCAAAAGCACCCTCAAACCTGCAAGTGTGCCTTTATGTCTAGTGGGACCAAAGGGTTAAATTAATATGGTTTAATTGTTGGAGTTGCAGCTGTTTTTTTACTATGGGCTGTTACTTTTCACTATGCTGCAAACAACAATAGTTACCATACTTCCCAAACTTGCCTCTTCTTCAATCGGAACAGGGCGAGTGACCAATGGGACCATGTCGCAATGGGACGGGGCCACACTCCTTGGGGCATGCCTAGCGTGGAAGTGCTAATCTGCCCCATAATCCCTTCCAAACACCATTTATTGCTTAAATCGGGACATTTGGGAGGTATGAGTTACTAATGGCTCTAATTAATGACTATAACTGATGAGTATAGCCTTTAATGCCTGAAGACAGCCGGAGTTAAGAGAGCCCAGAGAAATCACAAAGTGAGACCTTTCAGCTGTGCAAATTCCTTGTAGAAACACAGTAGACTTGCGCAGCATCTCGGATTTACAGCAATCGCCCTTCTGGCCAGAGGATAAAGATACCTCTGCTCCTTACGAGGGGCAAGGCCTCACCCTGATAGAAACGGATACACCTGATCGTAGCCAAAAGGTCACGAAAAACTGGAGTGCTTTTTTTAATGAAAGACGTGGTTCTAAAATGGTAGGAGGTTGGACTTTTACCACCTTCCTGCAAACCTTTGTCCATTTCTAGTATACAGAGGTGTGTCTGAAGTCTTCAGGCAGTGCATCTAAGAGTGCGCTGGGACGACCAATCGAAGCAAATGCACAAAATCTGTTTTGCAATGGGCATCCAGTGTGCGTTAGAGTGTGCAGGACACTGTGGTCTGATCACTGCAGTGTATGACAATTCCATGAGCTAAGAATCCTTTAAATCTAGGTATGCATACTTCATGACACATGATTTACTATTGAACTTTAATGTGGATAAAGTATGCTTTTTGCTTTGTTGAGGTTCTTTTTTTGAATCTTTGCCTGGAATAAATAGCCCTCCCTCAGTCAACTACAAAGCAAAATAATAAGGTCACTGGTTTATTTCGTGAATTGTCAGAACACATATCTATTAATTTTCTGCTAGAACATAAATAACATGAATACCAGTTTTGATTGTTGGTATTTCATCTCTCTCCCTCGGGAGTTAAGAGCACAGATTCCTCCTGTTTTGGAACACTGCCTTAAACATGATAGATTAGTGTTCTTAAAATGTTCCAAATCAGAAGAGGGGTCACAACATCTTTGCTGCGATTCATGTGAGGCTGGCCATGTCCTCTTAGTATCTACAGTAAAGGAAGTAAATATAAGCCTCATATAGAGCAGTTTAATTATTCATTTTTTGATTTTTTTTAAAATGTTGGAAATGTGCACAGATATTGAAAACAATTGTGGATTTGCATATTGTCTAATTGCGTTTATAAGCACATTAAAACACAAAGATAAAGGAAAATCATTATTGTCCTCATGTTCTGTGGATCTATTCACTACATCTGAAGGATGTGTAAGTCCAACTCATTTAAATAAAGTTGTCCGGGTTTTCTGCTCTACTTAGTCAACAATTTGGGAATCCATTCATCAAATACTACTTACTGTAAAAAGTCTGCAAATACAGTCACAGGGCTCGGAAAACATGGCTCCCAGATGGTTATGACGCTTTGATAAATTGGGTGCAGTTTGGAACCTAAATGACTTTTATCCTTGTATAGAAACATATTTTTACATGAAAAAGAACATTTTATTGTGAAGGAAAATAGTTTCAAGGCCTCCTTTTATTTTTAATTCTTGAACCTGTAACAGATGACTAGCTTTAACAGGATTGTGATCACTATACAGACTTCAGCAACTGTAGCATAACACCAGCTGCTGCAGAATCCCTAATTAGATGACTTTCCTTCAAGTCAAACTTTAGTTCTGATTTATTCTTTTGAAAACGTGTATGGGGGGGAAAGTGAGACAGATACTAAAAGGTCGTGCATTGCTTAATTAGTAGTTTAATGAATCATAAAAAAATATTAAATGTAGTTGAGGTGGATGTACAAAACATGTTTCTCCTTACACATTTAAAAGATAACTGTACACCCAAATATTGGCCAGTCTTAGTATCGATCTTGCTTTTGGTGGAAATACACACTCTCACAGTCAAACAAAGCCAGACACATATTTTAAAACATGTAAGATATTTCATATACGTGGTAAAAAAAACATTTACACATCTAAGTTAGTAACCTGGGATATGTAATGGCTTGTATGTTTTAGCAATAAGGAGTGTGAGTCAATAGCGGTGTTTTGTCATTGAAATAAGGCACACCAACCAGTACATTTCACTTTATAGTAGAACATGTTCCAGGCCAGTTTTCACTTGAAAATATCACTACAACTAATGTGTAATGTATGGGTTTGTTAACCTACTATATTGTAAGCACGGTGGCTAAGTGGTTAGCACTTCTGCCTTACAGAACTGGGGTCATGAGTTAGATTCCCGACCATGGCCTTATCTGTGAGGAGTTTGTATGTTCTCCCCGTGTTTGCTTTGGGTTTCCTCCGGGTGCTCCGGTTTCCTCCCACACTCCAAAAACATACTGGTAGGTTAATTAGCTGCTAACAAATTGACCCTAGTCTGTGTGTGTGTAGCCCCAATGGGGCAGGGGGTGATGTGAGTGAGTTCTCTGTACAGCGCTGCGGAATTAGTGGCGCTACATAAATAAATGATGATGATGATTGGGCGCCATCCTGGCTAATGTTGGAGTAGACTAGGATGGAAGGCAGTTTCCTAGTGTTTTCACACTCATGTTTACTGACATTTGAAGCTGACTGTTGACTTCTTCAACATGTTTTTTTTTCGTGGTAAACACACAGAGCCTCTAATCTGACCCTTTTCACCCAGTACGAATTGTTCGGCTCCCAAACATCCCACTAAAGCTACGTTTACAGTCACCTGGGCTGGGGTAATTCATTGATGGTTAAAAGGCACCCTTCTCAGTGAAGGAACACAGCCCTAGTGATTGCAATAATAGCTTGAGTGCTAAGTTTGGGAGCAGAGCAATTTGTACCGTGTGGAAGGGGTCAGCTTGGAGGGTCTAAACGCATATGGATGGAACAAGATGTGTTAAAAAAAAATGCAAGGAGGAGGAATCCTAGTAAAAAGGCGCGTGGCTATAGCGACATTAGAAACAATGGGTGCTATTGTCACATACACCTACATGCATTGAAACATTAGTAAAACACATTTAATTATCATGATTGTGTATGAGGCCTTATTGTAAGGTAATTACACTTTCATACAAGGTTCAACAAGGTTCCATATTAATCGCAGATGGGAAAACCAATTTAGCAGACCACAGAGCTGGTTTTATATTAATAAATAAAAAAAGTGCATCATACCATATTCCCCAAATCTTCAAACAGCCCCATTGCTAGACACTATAACAGGGAGATCATGAGGAAAAACCAGGAATGATTCCTCTATTGGGGGGGAGAGGGAAAAAATTGCTTTTCATCAACAATTCAGCTAAAGCTGCACTAACACCTAAAGGTTTTCACTAAGGTGTCCCTGATAATAAGTCAGAGCCCCAGGGGCATACACCTATATCTCCCTGGGCTCAGCAGTAATGGCAAATTAATTTAGCTTACTAATGGTGGTGGAGGATTGTGTGGAATTGAGAACCAATCATACAATGCAATCTCTTGATTGTGGCTTGTGATTGGTCCTCCCACTCACAATTGCCCCTCCCCTAGTTTTCAACCAGGGCTGTAAGAAGAACCTGCAAGTAACCAATGAGTAATTCTATGTGCTATATAAAAGTAGTAAATAAATGAAAACAGATATATTTCTTAAACTGCAACATAATGTCAGGAACACAGTAAATCTTTATGTATAATTATAATTACAGTAGCTTAAGTACATCACCTCATTTATAGATGGTTATGCTTAAAGCAACTTTATAGCGACAATTAACTTTAAAAGCACCATATGATTTGCAGAGCACTTTTGCAAAAATAAAACAGGTGAATAGGCTTTCCTCCAAAATTCTTGCTTTGTAAAAGCCACATGAAGTTTTCTACTATAATAAATAGTAAATTGCCTGCTGGGAACATTGTTCTTCTGGATTCTACCATCTATGTCTCAGCTGCAGAATTACACCTTGACCAATGCACAGTGCCCGTATTCCTTACAGCCGTACATCTTACATTCCTCGCAGCCGCCTCAGTTTAGCCAGAATGTGGCACCCCTTTACCAGCATCCCAGCAAAACACACATCTCCTTGTAGTTCACAGTGCATAGTAAAATTCATGTTATTTTGGGAAGAGTCATCCTTTGGGTTATCCTACCTCCAGAGGAGGGCTGGCAAATTTTAGCCCTGGGGGCAAGAATTGACTTTTAAAGGGGAAAAAATGTAGGCGATCCAGTCCAAGGTAGCCCACTATGGGACCAGCCCAGGGGGGGCAGATGCCTCCTTGCCCCCCAGCCCAGCTTGCCCCTGCCCACCTCCCAACAGAGGGTATGAATACTCAGAAAAGGTTATGTGGTCTGGATTTTTCCAGCCAGGTATTGTATGAGGTATGCTATGTATCATAGTGGAGATATAAAAAAATGGTGGGGGCATTTCGGAAAACAGATGCACAGAAAAAGGTGTAGAACCCATAATGGTTGGTATAGGTTACAAAACCACACCATAAGCAAACCAGGATGGGGGGGTGGGTTCTAGTGCATGGAAACCCCTCCTTCTAGCCTGTGGTACTGTATGCTTGAGGTGGTGGGACCAGCCACTTTGCAGCTTGTGTGCAGATCGTCTCTGTCTGCACTGTTCACAGCCATCTCTCCCCAACAAGCATTGAAAGCAGCAAGAACAGGTAGGAGAGAGCAGGACAGTCTGTCAACTGTTCTGTCACACTCAGTCAGGACTTTGTCCTGATTGTAGGGACAGTTGGGAGGTATGTCCTGCTTCACACGGCTCAGCTTGAAAAGGGAGAGCTGTGTGCCCTTAACAGTAGTGCTCGCAGCGTTGCCCGTGTATATGATGGGGATTAGGAAGAGTTGGAAAGCAGCCAAGCACTGTCTAAAATTATAGCCACGCCCCGAAGCATGCTGGCCACGCCCACTGGCGGTGTGGCATGGGAACCCCTCTCTACAAATCCTGTGCTTGCCCCTGCACACCGTCACCATTTGTTTTTCTTAGTCTTCATAAATATCCCCAAGTCAAGGCCTAGTCAACCTGTGGCTCTCCAGCTGGTGTGAAACTATACACACATGCAGTGTCGGACTGGGGCATGAAGGGCCCACCGGGAATGCAACACTAGGGGCCCACCAGAGGTGGTGTGGTCAGCCATCATAGAGGCGGGACCAGACACTAGAGGGGGAGCGGTCAGCCCACAAAGGACAGCTAGCACCTTAGTGTAGTATATAAAGAATGCAGTGTGTGTATAAAGAATACACAGTCTTGACCTGCCTCTTAGATTGGGCAGAACAGTCACCAAAAATCAGGATTGTCCCACTAGACCAGGTTTGGCTAACCTGTGGCACTCCAGGTGTTTTGAAACTACAAGTCCCAGCATGCTTTGCCAATATATAGCAGCTTATTGCTGGAAGGGTATGCTGGGACTTGTAGTTTCACAACACCTGGAGTACCACAGGTTAGCCAAGCCTACACTAGACTCAGAACATTTGACAGACTGTCCTACCTGTTGTTGTCACTTTTACTACCTGTGGCTGCTGGTTTCTTTAGTTGCGGCTTGTCTGCATCCTGGAATGTTGAGGGCCCTATTTGGAAAAAATAATTGGTACATTTAGAAACGCCAACCATCCCTGCCATTAAATCAACAGCACCCACATTTAATAATTAGGCCTCTCTCCAGCCTCAACATTAAAGTAATAGCACTCACATTTGATAAATAGATCTATTTCCGTCCAACCAACCCCAACATTAAATTAATAGTATTCCCATTTAATAAATAAACCTATTACCCTCCCTCCAAACGGCCCCAGCAATAAATCAATAGCATTTACGTTTAATACAGCCATTTCCCACTACCATTCCTAGCATTAAATAATTAATATTCACATTTAATAGATAGCCCCCCTCCCCACACTCAGCCTCCTCCCCACACTCAGCCCCACATTCAACTATAGACCCAAACCAACTCAGCATTTAGTGTTCTCTGTGCAGCTATAGTACTCTCAATTCACACTATATATACATATATATTCTTTATTGTTTCCCAGGAGTTGTGGTGTTTTTAACAGTGTATAGAACCAAAGCAGGGGAACTCTCTTGCTAAGCCTTGTGACAATACCGTTTGGCTAAACCATCTACAGAATTTTACAATGATAATGTTTCCGTGATGTATAAAACAAAAGTTTTTCATTAATTGTGTACACTGGTATTTTCACATCCAGGCAAACATCTGAATAATGAAAACTTAAGTTTATTTAACACAACGGAGCTATAGTACTTTTTATTAAAAGGTTAAACAATTATACCATAACAACTGAATACGTTATAATTATCAGTCTCTCTTTAGCCAACCCCTGGGCACAGTCCTGTGGTTACTAGCATTCTCCCCCTCTTACAGCCAGCAAGGCAGTCCTGCTCCAATGACAGCCTGTTTTTGGGGCACATGCTTATACAAGGCTCACAGGCAATGAGGAAAAAGATATCTGGTCCTTGCAGCCTCTGCATCTTGTTGGTACAGCATGAGTCGTAACCTCTTGCTAGTACTGGTTAACCTGGATCCCCCTCCTGTGGAGGCTTCTGGGTACAGGTTGGGCACTCCCAATTCTGGCTCCTCGATTGGCAGGGAGTGAGGTGCTACGCATTACTTCTGGACCTCACATTGGTTGTTGCTCCACAAATTCTGAATGTAATAGACTCCCACAATAAATGTCAACAAAGGAGTCTAATCACTGCTGATTTTACTTAACCCTTTATAGCTTTTTCCTAAGATCCAGAGCATTGTACACACTTATGGTGAATGCTAGTCAGCTATCTGTGTGCAATTTAACAGTACCTGCAGACTGCAGTACAAAGAGGGGGAAAAAAAAGAGGTGAAAAGTAACCCTCATTCACTGTGGGAAACGAGTAGTAATAGTAACCCCTCTTTTTGCCACTTACCTTACCTTGAAAAGCTCCGGCATCCTGCTCCTCTGGGCGGCGCGGCTAGTGACAAGAAGACAGCCGCGGTAGAAACTCCGTCCTCCTCCCCTGCTGAAGTTCACAAAACACTACCGCGCAGGCGCAGAGAGCCAAGGCACGGCTCTCTGCGCCTGCGCGGTAGTGTGTTTCTTACACAGACGACCGTCTACGAGGTGCTCCCTGCAAGCTCCGCCCCAATGTCGGAGGGGGCGGGGCTTAATCGCGGCTGGGCCTACCGGTCTACAGCCCGGCTGGCCGGCAGGCCAGTCCGAGGCTGCACACATGCCTATGTATTGAGCTGTATGCTCAAATCAGACAGGATCAGCCAGTTTGTGGCAAGCTTCAACAATGTCTGTTGATTTGATACAGAATCTATCATCTATGTAGAAAATGACTTAGGAGAAATAAAATATCTTGGTTCATATTTGTGATAGAGACCAAATCATTTTCAGTTTAAATTGTGATTGGATATAGAACACATGACTGAAACTCTGTTATAGACTAGGACAGTATTTAGCCAATATTAACCATGGAGAAAACTGCTACACCAGAAGTCTGAACTGTAAGTCCATTGATAAGCCTTAGTCACCTTGTAGGTTACATTGCAATAATGGTTTGTGTCACATCGGATAGATAAGATTTTGTGAGGTGATAAGAGCATGGACTGAGCCTGAATATTTGTAAAGTGCACCGGACTGTTCTAAATGAGTGGTAGGTGTGTGCAACTGATACAAGTCCAAAGTCTCACTGGAGAGCAGAGCTTTAAAGGGACATTACATGTTCTTCATAGTACTTTCATTTGTTGCTTTTTTATGAAAAATGTCAGTGGCACCTCTCACCTATTTTATTTCATCCAAATATAGAGAGAATTGTGTTCATTTGCATACCAGCAAACAGTCTTAATATCATACTTGCAAACCTTTTTTCATTGGCTTCAGGAAGATCCCGAGGGAGGTGGGTATGCAGGGGCGGGGCTTGATGAACTGCATCATTTTGGCACTGCCCCTTAAACGATTGTCACAATTTTGGCCAATTACAGCAGGGGCAGGGCTAAGATGACACAATATTTGCATCATTAAGCCCCACCCTCTGACACTTCTCTATTGCGGGGGCGAGAACCGGGAGGTTGCCCTGCCCTCCCGGGAGGTCTCCCAGAAATGCGGGAGTCTCCTGGACATTCTGCGAGAGTAGGCAACTATGCCTTAAAGAAAAGCAACTAATGAATCTCTAGAGACTGAAGTGTCTTTTACATTTCTGTCTCCATTACTGAAGTCATGTTGTCTTACCTGTCAGTCTTTAATTAAATCTTGGTCTCCATGAAAATGGCCACCTCCAACTAAATGTAATAATTTCATAGCGAACATTATCAAAAAACCCACCCATAACACTCATGTACACAAGTCTTAAGTTCTACTTTTCCCACAGAGAAAACTGATAAGATAACATGTAGAATCATTATACAGTACATATGTAGATATCAACTGATGAATAATATGTACAAAGTGCACAGAAAGCAAACAGTGAAATGCATGTTTATGTTACAACAACCAGTGTGGAATAAACTTATAGAACTGGTAGAAGAGATCTTCACCTTTAGCAGCCGCCTTTTCTGTAGAGACTGATTATGCTCACAGGTACTCAGATGCCCCCAGGTCTTAAACTCAGAGTAGTATAAGTTTATACTCACACGGCTGCGCACAGATACAGAGAATGGCACACAGAATAGAGGCGGACCAGCGATCTGCAGACTGGACAGAGCACCGGAGGAGGTGTCAGGTATCAGCACGATCAGGATCACAGGCAATGGTTCAGAGTCCGGGTACAGGCAATATGTCAAGGTCACAGGCAAAGGCTCAGAATCCAGGTACAGGCAATAGGTTATACAGAGGTAATCAATCCAAAGGTTCACACCAACAATAGCTCAGGAGCAGGCTAGACACAGAAGGACTGGAACTATAACCGGCAGGGAGGCTAAGCCCTCCCTGCCTTATAAACAGACACTGGCCACTGGGGGCAGGCGTGTAATCAGCCCTAGAGGCTGTAATATTGTAACCAACTGGTGATGAGCGCACGCGCCCGGCTGTACCTAATGCCGGGACAAGGCGCTATCTACTGCAGCGTCCTGACCATTGCCTAGGCAACGGCCGGGACAAGACCCGGAAGTGACGTCCCGGTCGTCATAGCGACGGCTTGGACGCAGATGAGAGGGTCGCGGTGGCTGAGCACCGCCGGGGCTCGTAACAGTTTATAATTAAGATGTCATGAGACACATTTATAGACCTGTGTCCATTATACTAGGACCACTGGCAAAGTTGCCACTCCATAGGTTCCAATCTTGTTCATTGCCCCAGCCACCACTCTCCAGGAAAGTGCTTATCAGCGCAGAGCCAGTGGCGGATCCAGGGGGGGGGGGGGGGGGCAATCGGGGCTTGTTGCCATCAGCTGCACACTGTGCAGGTCCGCTTGGCAGTGACAGTTTGCTGCCGTGTTTTAAACACAATCAGAGCAGCGGGGCAGCACACTGCCACTGCCGAGCGGACCTGCACATACTGTGCAGCCGCCGGCAGCCTTAGACATCAGAAAGGGGGCGGGGCCTAAATCGCCCCCCCCTAAAATCGCCCGGGGTATATCAATAGTCTGGATCCGCCCCTGCGCAGAGCTGCTAGCCTCTGGTACACGGGTCAGCATCCAGTATAATGGGAGTAAGATAGAGGCATAGTCGGTAACATCCTGGATTCAGTACACTGGTCAGCAGGAAGCCAAGTATAGGACTACGGAAGAGGCATGGTGGGGAATGAGCCAAGTTTGGAAGATGTATCAGTAGGCGACTGAATAACAGTAATATTGCTATGAGACTAGAGGCACAATAATCTGGGAGACAGGAAGTGCAGTGCTGGAAACAAGGAACTTAGCAATAAATAAGGTACTGCAAAGAGTTGTACATACAAACTAGGAAAGAAACTGTCCATCATTGTTTGTAGTTCAGTGAGAGCTGCTGTCTGGATTTATGGTCTGACAATATGGAGCTACACAGAATTAAAGCAGATCATAGAGAGAATGTCCGTCCCTTATTCATAGGATAAGGTTGCTAAGCACTTCCAAGTTTAGCGCTGATTTTCTTTACATTATTTTTACATTTTTATCAAAACGTTGCGCTTTCAATATTACTATTATTTTTGACTTTTAGTTATAAAACAATGACATATTATACATAGAGGAGATCATGACACAAACAAATCACATACTATGATATTAAACACAAGATAAAGAGGGCCCTGGCTAAATGTACTTGCAATCTAAGAACACTTGATACATCAGGTTACAAAATGACAATTGTATTTCTTGCCTCTTACATGGAATTCAGTGCATAAGGACACCAGACGTAAAACAGCGACACTATACTTGACATTTACCTTCAAGAACGGAACTTTACCTTTAATATGAACATTCCAAATTGTAGGAACAGAATTGTCAAATGTTGACATTGCAGTGTCAGGGAAATGTTTTGCGAAGGGACATAAAATACCTATTAACATTTAAGCGTCCATCATTGATTAGTGTTCACATTATCGATGGAACTGTTAATGTTTATAGAGCTCAGAAGGTCAACTGTGATTATAAAGTTGTTAGGAATAAAATGAGAATAATCATGTATTAAAATATGCAGAAGAGCAAAAAATAGAAAAGCTTTTATTTTCCGAAATATGTTCTGTTCCTAACTGTCCTTAATATTCCTTATATCAGCAGGTACTTATCTTGTCTCCATGGCAGTACCGCCTTTTCAGTGTGGTACAAATTTAGTGTTCAAAGCTAATACATTTAAATCCTTAAAGAATAAATATTGTCCCTGCTGACTCACTAAATTTAATATAGTCGGCTTTGAGTGCAAATGGACTTTCAAGACCAGGTCGCTATATTTGTCAACTGAAGTGTGTGTGTTAACTTTGTGCTTTCTGCTAAATTTCACAAGCAAACAGAAGCCATGCGCCTCAACGAGACAGTAAGGAAACATTATTTAGCAAAATAGGTGTATTTAAAAATCAGACCATAGATTGCGGAGAAGATTGGTAAACATGCAGGAAATGCTCAATAATTTTTGTTATTTTTTTAGTGTAATTCAGCTTGATTAAGGTATAGTCATAAGATATGAAAAAAAGTTTATCTTTTACTGAAAATTGAGCAGCATTTTTTACTGCAATAATGTTTAAATTGCCATAATCCTCTTTTTATTGTTCGTGGGGAGAACTGGAATGATAGAACATTTTAGTATTTTTTCACTGGAGGATATAGATATATTGTTTTTTGAGTCAGGGTATTTGTAAGAGGTAATTTTGGTGATGGGATAAAGATTATGGGGCTCATTTAGAGATGTTGGTTTTCGGCTCAGAATTTATGTAGGAGAAGACACTCACCCACAAGAAGCGCACTTACGCGTTCATATTGCGTCAGACACATCCCAACATGCATCCAGCTCAAAAACAGACGCATTTGCTATTGTAGATAACCAGGCACTCACATCAATTGTTCACTAAGACTTAGTAATCACTCCTCTTACTATAGGGTACTTATATCAGCAGGATAGGATACCTTCACCCAGGAAGCGAACACCGGGTCCAGGAATTGGGACTGGGAGGGAGGGTTGGTTTCCCTGGAACCACAAGAGCTCACTAACTCCTCCCCGCTCTTTTAAACCATTCCCTTTGCTCCTGCCTCTATGACACAGGGGCAAACGCAGGATTTGTAGAGGGGAATTTCCACACCACACCGCCAGTGGGCGTGACCAGCATGCATGGGGGCATGGCTATAATATTAGACAGTTCTTGGCTGCTCTCCAACTCTTCCTATCCCCATAATATACATGGGCAATGCTGCGTGCACTACTGTTAGGTGCACACAGCTCTCCCTTTTCAAGCAGAGCTGTGTGAAGCAGGAACAGGGTCCAGCCACCTCAATTACGCAGTGCCTCAGGCTTGGAGGGGGTTTCCAGGCACTAGAAACCCCCCTCAGTTTGCCAATGTGACACTTGTACAGACAGCACTAGACCTTCCTGCCTTGTTAACCCTTAGTGATCCAAATAGTTCTGCACACAAACCTCAGCTTTTATTTTCCTTTGGGTCTAATCATCCCTCAGTTCTATCGCCTTCTAAAAGGCGAATGTGTCCGTGTCTAATTGTATAACAACAGTATGAATAAGCCCTTACTGTATTCAACATACATGTTCCTGTTACCTGTTCTGCCCCCTTAAGTCAGTTGTATGCACAAATCAACAATATGCAAAATCAAATATGTTTATACAGAGGTATGAGTTTGCATTTTCTTTGGTGGGCATGTGCTATGTGTACATGTGTGTGTGTATCTTACACAAATCATATATTTTTTATTTTTTTTATTTGATCCACAATTCACCTAATGTTATAAATGCATTTTTACTACTTCTTCAAGTTGTTAAATCTATTTTTCAGGTTGCCATCAAAATTGATCCCTCTTTTCTCTTTTCTTTGTGTTTATTTGTAGTGTTCTATTTGAATTTCATTTAAAGGGGGTTTTTACCACTTAATGGCTTTACTAATCAGACCTCTACTATCTATCTCATCTGCGGCTCCATGCTGGCTCCAGGTCACTGCGGTACTCTGCTGTGCTGAGAGGTGGTCATGCTTAGTAGGCAGCTTTGTGCGCTCTGATTGGTGAATGACAATGTACCCAGTAACTGTGCAGCTGCTTGGTTCATGATTGCAGTGGGTAGAGGATACTCTGCACACCTCTGGATGCCAGCTGCAAAGGGGGCCAAATTGTACAGACCCAAGTGCAAATCCCCCTCCTGTCTCTCAGCCCAGCTTGTCCTTGTGGTTATCCCACTTTGTCTGAGGAAGTAAATGTGTATTAGATGTAACATCCTTAGTGAAGTCTACTCCCTTTATTATTATTTAGATGTGTCAATGAGTCAGCTGCAGATGTGTCAGTGATTCTGCGTTAGATGCGTGAGAGAGTCTGCGGTAGATGCGCCAGTGAGTCTGCGGCAAATGCGGCAGAGTGTCTGCGGCAGATGCGGCAGCTATTCTGCGTTAGATGCGTCAGAGAGTGTGCGATAGATGCGTCAGAGAGTCTGCGTTTGATGTGTCAGAGAGTCTGCGGAAGACGCCTCAGAGAGTCTGTGATATATGCGTCAGTTAGTCTGCGGCAAATGCGGCAGAGAGTCTGCGGCAGATGCATCAGTTAGTCCTCGTTAGATGCATGAGAGAGTGCATTTCATGTGTCAGAGAGTCTGCGGTAGATGTGTCAGAGAGTCTGCGGTAGATGTGTCAAAGAGTCTGCGGTAGATGGGTCAGAGTCTGCGGTAGATGTGTCAGAGAGTCTGTGGTAGATGGGTCAGAGAGTCTGTGGTAGATGGGTCAGAGAGTCTGTGGTAGATGGGTCAGAGAGTCTGTGGTAGATGGGTCAGAGAGTCTGCGGTAGATGTGTCAAAGAGTCTGCGGTAGATGGGTCAGAGTCTGCGGTAGATGGGTCAGAGAGTCTGTGGTAGATGGGTCAGAGAGTCTGTGGTAGATGGGTCAGAGAGTCTGTGGTAGATGTGTCTGCGGTAGATGGGTCAGAGAGTCTGCGGTAGATGTGTCAGAGAGTCTGCGGTAGATGCGTCAGAGTCTGTGGTAGATGGGTCAGAGAGTCTGTGGTAGATGTGTCTGCGGTAGATGGGTCAGAGAGTCTGTGGTAGATGTGTCAGAGAGTCTGCGGTAGATGTGTCAGAGAGTCTGCGGTAGATGTGTCAGAGAGTCTGCGGTAGATGTGTCAGAGAGTCTGCGGTAGATGTGTCAGAGAGTCTGCGGTAGATGGGTCAGAGAGTCTGCGGTAGATGTGTCAGAGAGTCTGCGGTCGATGTGTCAGAGAGTCTGCGGTAGATGGGTCAGAGAGTCTGCGGTAGATGTGTCAGAGAGTCTGCGGTAGATGGGTCAGAGAGTCTACGGTAGATGGGTCAGAGAATCTGCGGTAGATGGGTCAGAGAGTCTACGGTAGATGTGTCTGCGGTAGATGTGTAACTGGATGAAGCAAGTCATATATGAAGTAAAACATCACTGCAAAATTATACTTGACATTTGTGATTTCTTTGATGACTACACTACCTTACATTAAATAATGCACTAAATAAAAAAACATTTGGCCTGTAAAAATAAAACCTTTGGCTAACCCCCTAAAAAGGAGCTATACAAACCGTGATCTTTATTTGTAAATTGCTTACTTCAGCTGGTCTCTGTACTATCAGCTCACATTAGGTCTTTTCTGCAAATTCGCAGACGTTTATTTAAAATATCTATTACTTTTTCCTGCGTACGTTGACCCCTCTTTCCTGTGGGCGATGAAACATCTATAAAATACATTGCCTGTCTGGAGAGAAATTCTGGAGAACATTTTCACAGCAGGACACAAAACAATCACGGCCGAGTGTGAAATAAGCCTGGCACACTTGGGAAACGCGGTGTGTAGCACAGGCCATGTTTTCACTATTAAAAATGACCTTTCTAAAATACAATAGATGTGAAATGTTTCTCCTTTCCTCTGACCTGAAACCTTTAGCTGTGTTTGCTGTGTGGTCGGAAGCTGCGCTGTCTTTAAGACATTAATTACATTTTCATTGTATAATAAAGGAAAAGCAATCTTTAAAATAAGTTGCCTTATATATATGCAATGGTTCCCATTCCTTGACAGAGCTCAGCAGCTGAGTGTAAGTTATTGTTATCTGTTATCAAGCTGCATTGACCATTAATGGGATTACTGACAGTTAATCTACTGTCTGTATTCAACCTCCCTATGACCACAATTTTACATCAAATGTTTCCAGTTCTGATGAGCTCCTGAAATGTTTATTTATATATTTCCTTATGTCATTGCTGGTTCTTTTATATAAGCAAATTTGTATTTTAGGTAAAGCAAGCCTTTAATTCTCAATAATACACCCCAACCAATTCCCATTCCACCAGGATGCTTGATTTAATATAAAGAACGATTTGCAAGAGGTCAATAAGCTGTTATTTTGTACAATATATGTTAAATCAGGATTTAAGGCGTCATAAAATATACTAAAGCCTATATCAGGCTTGTCCAGCTCGTGGCCCACGGGCCGCATGCGGCCCAGCACACCTGTAAATGTGGCCCAGCAGGAGTTTTGGTTGTGGCAAGGGGGCAGCGCTGTTAATGGGAAAAAAAAATCCTGCAAAAAAAAAGAAAAGAAAATACTTACCTTGCGGTCACGTCAGCTGGTACTCCGGCTCCCTCCCTTGTCTCCTCCTCCGTGCGGCGCTCGCAGTGAATGTCGGGCGTGATGTCATCACTCCCAACATCCATTGCGGAGCGCAGTACTGAGGAGTTACCCGCGCGAGAAGAACAATCAGCAGCAGAGAATTGGAGAAAAGAAGAGAAGAGGACAGGAGAACAAGCCGATTAAAAGGTAAGTTAAGGGGGATTTTTTTTATTATTTCAAGGGACGCTGACCAGTGAATAAAGGTCACCTGGTCCTGGAGCATCATGGACCTTATCTCCCTGCTACATACTTCTACTTGTAATACTAATGGGGTATTATATATTATTCTCTTTGGCCCATTATAAGTTGTTATCCCTTAACTAACATAGTGGTGTAATTAGCAAAACAGGTCACAATTTGGGGTCACAGTGGTGGATATGTCAGGTACTGCAGGCCTGGTCAGGGCACCCTGATATACAATGCCTGGCTTAAATGCACTTTATTGATATTGCTTTGAAACAATACAAAAAGTGATTATAGTATAATAACTAGAGAGGATTTTTTTGAACAGGGCGATTGAAAGGTAAGTATAGGGGGATTTGAAAAAAAAGTGATATATATGTGTGTATATATATATATGTATATATATATATATATATATATATATATATATATATATATATGTATATATATATATATATATATATATATATATATATATATATATATATATATATATTATCACTTTTTTTCTCATATATATGTTAACTACGTTTTCTATGGTTTTTTGGATGATTAGCTATCGTTAATGTAGAGTGAATTTTATGTGCGGCCCAAACCAACTCGTCGTCTTCCAATGTGGCCCAGGGAAGCTAAAAGGTTGCACACCCCTGGCCTATATGATAAAATAAATGATGTCATAGAATGCAGATTTTAATATTTGTTTCATTGTAATCTGGTATTTATTACTGATATCAACTGTTTGGGCTGCAGCAAAAGAGGTTATTCATTTAATGTAACAACAATCATTATTACCAGGATAAACGGGCTATTGTGAGGACTTTTAAATAAAAACATCATAGCCAACGTTTTAAAATAGTTTGCAGGGCATTGTGTTGCTGAGCAATTGCTACTAAGCAACTGTACTCTCTAGGTGAACCTCATTATGACAAGTCTACTGAACTTGGTTATAATGTGATCGATTGTATTTCATCTACAAACTCGTTATCCAATAAGGGAAAAAAAAGTAAATAACTGCTGCTTTGAGGCAATAATATCATACATGATTACAGATACTTTCCTCCTAGAGTCACTGTGAGGAGCACTTCTAAACAGTTTAATTAGGAGGGGGAATGTGTGTGTGTGGGGGGGGGTGGCACAGGAGAATAGATGCCATACCTGAACTCCGATCCAATTAATAGCATCTGCAATTTACAGAATTTATTTATTATTATTATTATTATTATTATCATTATTGTAATTATTATTATTATTACTAATATATAGCACAATCATATGCTATAGAGGGGTGCAGAAATGGATTTTGTGGATTTCTAAAATGATCGCAGAAGTAGATGTTCTGTGAGAGAAGAAGCATGGCGCCCTGGATGAGATATTTATAGGTTGACATGTCTTCTACCTGGAAGGTAAAATGCAGTGTACTGTAAATCCCCCATTCCGTTCCTTTGGCTGTATGGTGATAATGAGGACATTCCACACTTCTGTGTCTAATGTACTGTTACAGCCAGCAATATATTCCTGTTATTTTTATCTCTTCCCTAACAACCACTTAAGATCTATTTGCTTAACATTGCATAAAATGTGTAATGGAAGGGCAGAAGGCTTTATAACTTAAAGAGGACACGTCTTTTTTTTAGATAAAAACAGATTTTCTTAGTTCAATGCCTTAAAATAACCCCCCTGCCCTCTACATCCAAGAGGGAGCATAAAATACCTTGCACGCTATATGCAAATGATGGCTGGAAAGACATTCTCGTTCCCTGACCTTCGTCCTACAGCTTCAGTGTACTCACTAGGCAGGGGGGGCTGTGACGTATTAGGGAGCCGGCCAGGAGCAAACATGACTCCATTTTTCCATATATCTGCACTTATATTTGTATATAGCGCGCAGAGACCTTTCTTGCGCTCTCCCAGGTGGATGGAGAAGTGAGGGACTTCTATTACTAATTTTAGGTCATAAATGATAGGTCCTCTTTAAAGGACAATTATACCAAAAATGGAAGATGCTTTGTTTAACAGGGAAACAAAATAGTTTCAAGAGATTATAAGAAGATATTTCAGCTGAAACAACATGTACATGTCGTGATCTGGACATTTGACTCAGTGGCATGATATCCAAATCCATGGCCACTTTCACCGAACATGGTAACAGGGGCAAACGCTGGATTGGTAGAGGGGGGTTTCCACACCCCGCCACCAGTGGGCGTGACCAGCATGCATGGGGGCGTGGCTATAATTTTAGACAGTTCTTGGCTGCTCTCTCAACTATTCCTATCCCCATAATATACATGGGCAATGTTGCGTACACTACTGTTAGGTGCACACAGCTCTCCCTTTTCAAGCAGAGCTGTGTGAAGCGAGGGAAGGGTCCAGCCACCTCAATCGTACAATGCCCCAGGCTTGGAGGGGGTTTCCAGGCACTAGAAAACCCCCCTTGGTTTGCCTATGGATAAGCTCAGAGGCAGGGCCCGCTTTCCTCTTGCTATACTGTCCCCCTGCGCACCCAAGTCAAGTCCCATTGGCCTGGTCTCTATGTCACCTCCTACAGTGTCTTTGCCCTGTCTGTTGCGCCATTGCTCCTAAGCTTGTCTCCTTCCCCCGCTCTGTACCATGTTAATCATTGTTCTGTTCATTGTGCAATTGTTGTTGTTTGGTTACTACTTCTCATTGTTCAGTGCTGTGGATCTTGGTCGCACCTTAAAAATAATTAAAATTATATTTGTTTCAGTTCGATGAATGAATCACAAGCATCCCGATGAAAGGACACATCTGCCCGTGGGATGTCCAATCAGAGTTGGTTTTCATCAGCCAGAGCTATAATTCTGGTATCAAACAAGTTTAATTTTTTTTGCCAATTTGGTAAACACAAAGCCAAATTTGGAACACATGTGGTTGTCTAAAGAATTTCATCATGAGTAGGTGGTTCTTCTAGGTGTGTCAAACTTTGTGCCAGGTTACTGGCCCAATTTATCAGTGCTGTAGTTAGTCATAGATATGGAAGTCATAAGATGCAGGTGTAGAAATGCCCACAATTAAGAAATATGTTAGTCAATTTAGCAAAAACGTTTGTAAGGCCAATTAACACAGGAAACTCAGAGGTTCCGCTATCAGCCCATGATCTTTAGATGCCCAATGAATGCTTTGAAAAGCATGCTGCAATGATATATCATTTGGTGGCATTTTGTCTATTCAGCCTTCTAGTGTAAATTGATCAATGACCATTGTTTTACTTTCGTATTTAGTAAGATCTTAACTTATGATATGAACCTTTGCATAAAAACATACTTGCCTATCATCATCATCAGCAACTATTTATATAGCGCCACTAATTCCGCAGCGCTGTACAGAGAACTCACATCAGCCCCTGCCCCATTGGAGCTTACAGTCTAAATTCCCTAGCACACACACACAGACCGAGAAAGACTAAGGTCAGTTTAATAACAGCCAATTAACTTACCAATATGTTTTTGGAGTGTGGGAGGAAACCGTAGCATCTGTAGGAAACCCACGTAAACATGGGGAGAACATACAAACTCCACACAGATAAGGCCATGGTTGGGAATTGAACTCATGACCCCAGTGCTGTGAGGCAGAAGTGCTAACCACTGAGCCACTGTGCTGCCTATTCTCATGGAATGTCTAGGAGACTACCGAATTTCTGGGACCCTCCTGGATCCCACCCACTTTCCTAGTAAAGTGGGCTTGGGCTTTGTTGTTGCGCTTCTCTGTGAATCGCGTCAAAACATAGCCCACGTCACATGGTGATGTAAATTGTGGTAATGTGTGTGTGTGGGGGGGTGCAATGATGATGTGTAAAGACGTCATCACGCATTCCGTACTTAGCCTGTATCTTGCAATATGATCCCCGGGAGGAGGGCTAAAAAGTAAGTAAGTTTGTATAAACATTTGTGAATATTACATTATCTTTTTATGGACTGTATGTTTAGTTGACTCTTTAACATTTACCTGCTTTTCACATTATTTCGTGTCACACATTGTGTTAGTTTTCATTAAAAAGGCGTTTTTTTGTTTGGATGCACAATGTTACAGCAATGCTGCGTTTAACCAGCAGGGGTCCCCAACACATCTCAAGCTTTGCTCACTGTATTTCTTTCTACAATGAAACAGTTATTCTTGCTGTAGATAGTAACTTGATTTGATATTTGCCCATTACATCACTGTAAAGGTCATTTAAGGAGCGATAACGTGCAAATTTAGATGTATTTTATTGAACACTGCATAGTTCTCTGTATACTTCAACTGCTCTTTTCATCGCAAGGTTTTGAATGATCTAGTCAGCAATTAGTCTGTGTTAATTTGAAGTGTCATAGATGGCTGACATGTAATATCAAATGCTCTGGTTTATTTGCACCGTCAGGGCATCTGTGCACTTATAATGGTCAAACAGCAATCCATTAAAATAGTTCTTAATGCCTCCTCTAGCATCCTCTATGCATGGTTAATCCTATCTCCACTCTATATAGCACATTTACAAATTATCTTATGTGAAGAAGTAAAATCTAGTTTTTGTTTTGCATTCTGCAGCTAAATTTTTATGGATACAGAATACCCAGGTCCCATCAGAGCAATCCTCAGCACCTCCAGGAAGGTTCCATCGTGCTGTATAAATCCCAACACAGTGGATACAATTAGCTGCATAGTGTCATAAAACAATTTGACTTTTTTTAAAATAACTTTATTTACATTTTCAAACATGACATCAATCAGGAGTCCAAATGAGAGCAGTAATACACGCAGGTAAACAAGGTACAACATGTTTGTCCCGCAGGTGGGAATGTTGGAGGAAGGGAGGTGAGTGGGCAGCCTAGTGCTTTACAGCAGGTGACCACACCCCCTTTGCAATGTAACCACCCCCTCTGTCTTGCAGCCACGGACTAAAACCTTGGGTATGCCACACCTGTCTTATAACACCTGTTCAGGTAGATTGTTACCCATATCATCATCACCATTTATTTATATAGCGCCACTGATTCCGCAGCGCTGTACAGAGAACTCACTCACATCAGTCCCTGCCCCATTGGGGCTTACAGTCTAAATTCTCTAACACACACACACACACTAGGGTCAATTTGTAAACAGCCAATTAACCTACCAGTATGTTTTTGGAGTGTGGGAGGAAACCGGAGCACTTGGAGGAAACCCACGCAAACTCCTCACAGATAAGGCCATGGTTGGGAATCGAACTCATGACCCCAGTGCTGTAAGGCAGAAGTGTTAACCATTGAGCCACCGTGCTGCCCATATACAGTATGTCATCGTACCTTTCACCTATCCATTGGCCGTACTGTGATAATTGCCTTTTATAGGGTTGAATTAACAAGGGCGTAATGAATTTGCCAATCCAGGCCCATCTCGCTATGTAGGCCCACCTCATTATAAAGCCTTATTTTCATATTCCTGTTATGTTGGCTTAGTATTTGGCTACAAAACAATACATTTGTTGAATACATCTATTAGATTATAAAATGACTGATTTGACGATGGCATAAACAGAAAACATTTTATTGATATATCCATTTCCACAGTATTAAACTCACTGGAATGATAAATAGATTAGAGTAAGTTATATACTCGAAGAAACAAATGTTTAATTCAGCTGTTCCGTTATGTTTTGTTTCCCTGTAGAAGTTCTTCCTGTGGATTTTCTTGTCTGCTGTTGCTGAATAGGGTGTCTCCGAAGGCACAAACATTTTTTGTAATACTGCAATAATACGAACTAGAAATCCCTCAAGGTCAAGACATTGTTTTTGAGGATGGAAATATTGTTATAATGCTGGAGTGGCCGGCTTCCACATTGTTGGATTCATAGACTGAAAGGTCACTAAGTCAATGTAGACATACAAGGTTTACTCGTGTTTACATACTGCTATTTCTCTAACCAGAGGAAGCAGGAACAGGCTGGTGTTCCGATAGACAATTTACTGCTTACCTGCTAATGTACACATTGGAGGCTGTGGAGACAGAAACCTTACTATTTGTCTAACCTTGTACACGAGCAGATTATGTGCCTCATTTGTAAGTCTATTTGCGCGACATGGAAATGCGTTTTTCCGCAATGCAAAAAAACTGTGCCAAAATGTGGCCCCTTGCATGTCCATAAGCCTGATGCAAGTTTACGTGTTGATAATGATAACTTGTGTTTCTGTCTTTATCCCACTAAACATCAGTCAAACATCGCGGGAGATTCAATTACCGCCGTAGCGTCAGGCAGTGTGTTACTGCGTGATGCTTCGGTAAAGATCTTCCCTCATAGAGGTGTGAACAAGAAGAAAGAGGGAAGATCTTTGCCAAATTGACTCTTCCCCTTAATGGGAATCATACCCAGTCTAGTCAGTTGGCAGTTGGCGGCTGGAGATTCCACGGGGGAGGTCTGCAAAAAAACAAGCGGGTTCCTTCATCTCAAAGACTATCAGCCCCGGGCTGAACAGTGCTGGGGCTATTCCTGACGCTACTGGGCTGTAAGTATCGGGGTAATGTTAAAAACAACAAAACAACACAGTGGCCTAGTGGTTAGCACTTCTGCCTCACAGCACTGGGGTCATGAGTTCGATTCCTGACCATGGCTTTACCTGTGTGGAGTTTGTATGTTCTCCCTGTGTTTGCGTGGGTTTCCTCTGGTTTCCTCCCACACTCCAAAAAACCCTTTACCACTTTTTTTATTTTTTTTAAAAAGGGTGGCCCGACTGACTTTTTGTGGGGTTATGGACATTTTGAAATCATTTTTTAAACAATAAAAGATAGTCATCATTATCATCTTCATATAGCTTGGCTCATGGAAGAAGTTGATCCTGATGACAACCATATCTTTGCTCCGGACAGATCTGTACACTAGACATAAGTTGATATGCTATCAAATTGACCCTAGTCTCTGTCTGTGTGTGTGTGTGTGTTAGGGAATTTAGACTGTAAGCTCCAATGGAGCAGGGACTGATGTGAGCGAGTTCTCTGTACAGCGCTGCGGAATTAGTGGCGCTATATAAATAAATGGTGATGATGATAATGATGACTAACATATCATAGGTCCAGATGCAATTATGTGCTCTATTTTAGGTTGCATGCAGGGGCAGGCTAGACTGGGGGCATTTTTTTTCCTTTAAATTGCTCCTAATAGATTGCTGAGTTGAGTCTAGTCCCCCGGGCTAAAATTTGCCAGCCCTCCCCTGGTTACATGTATCTTTAAATATGTGCAACTCAAAATAAAGATGTAAAATCACAAGTGTACAATGCATTTCTGCGTGTAAGTTCGAGCCGCATCTTTAAGTCGAACTCTAAAGGCCCTTTCCTTTCTGTTTATTTTAGGTAACGCAGATAAGGCATGCTGCATGGACTATTATGTACTGTAATTACATTTTACTCTCAAGCCATTGATTAATCTGAATGCTTCACTTTCCTTCTCATGTTAAAGCTGTTTTTACGTGGTTCTCAATGCCAAATGAATTGATGCCCACGCACATTTATGAGCAGCTTGAGAACGTAGGTGTGCAGACCTGTCAGCTGCTTTCCATACAGGAACAGGCAGCTGCGCAAAGTCTACAGCGCAATCACCGGCGACGTAGGTAGAAAGTAAGAAAATAATCACTATCATGGTGGTATGATACATCGGTAGGGGGTAGAACAATAATTAGCATGCAGTAGAAGACCCATTTACAGGAAAATATTACAAATTGTTTAACCCACTGAGAATTTAACTTAATTATAAAAAAAATTATTTTTGTGACTGTTCAGTAAACTTTATGGCCATACATTATTCTGTATTAGCTGCTGGCTTCTTTGTCATTTTAAAGCATTCTCTTTAGTTATTGAAGTGGTCTGAGCCCTACCCGGTGCAGCAGTCACAGGAGACAGGAGTGAATGATGATGTTACAAGAAAGTATACTTTACTCCTCCCCCTCCAGGGCAAGTGGCAAGTGCAGGGGAGGGAGGGGTGCTCGGTTCACGCCATTTTAGCCTCACGCCCATGGCGCAAAGCAATTGTGTCATCTTGCCTGGGGGCAGGGCCAAAATGCTGTGATTCGCATCACTAGTTAGTGGTCAGGATGCGGAAGGGGTGGCCTGCTCTCCCGGGAGCCCAGGAAAAGGACCTGAAATTGGGAGAGTAGCAACTATGCATGAAAGATGGCACGCTGGGCATTCCCTCACTGCATGTGCTATTGTGAACTTCGCTCTTCATATACCTGAGAGGCACTTCCAGCATTCAGGAGACAGACAGCCACGCTCCGAAGCAGTGCTCACTGATAATGCCAAAGAAAAATGCTTTTTAAAATAAAGCCATTGGCGTTAGGATTAATGACCAAACTAGCTCTGACCCCAAGCCTAACCCTCCACCCCAAGTCAAATTCTGTGATTATCTTTGAAAATGAGATACAGCCAAGGGAAGACTGGCAAATTTTAGCCCGGAGGGCAAGACTCGATTCAGCATACTATTAGGAACATATTAAAGGAAAAGAAATGCAGGTGGCCCAGTGACCTGGCCCAAGGTAGCTCACTATGGGACCAGCCCGTGGTGCAGATGTCCCCCAGCCTAGCCTGACCCTGGAGACAGCTGTGCTTAGAAGTCCAGCTGCCTGCCTCTTGAGTGATAGAGAAGCCTCTCGGGTGCTCACAGATCCGGGGGAGCTGAAATACCACCTGTCATGTAACTCTGCCGCTGAGAGGCGGACAGATTCCTTCAATGCTGCATATGTAGTCACTGTATATAGGAACTATGCAGCTAAATAGCTTATTCCTAGATGTCACTGAACTAAATAAGCAGTTTACACATAGCAGATTTCCCCAGAATTCTTCATATATATATATAGCCATAAACTTTATTATTCATTGGGAGCTTGGAGGACAGCTCATCATCATCATTATCATCATCAACACTTATTTATATACCACCAGCAGATTCCGTAGTGCTTTACAATTGGGAACAAACGGTAATAAAACAATACTGGGTAATACAGACAGAGAGGTAAGAGGGCCCTGCTCGCAAGCTTACAATCTATAGGACAATGGTTTGATATACAAGGGTAAGTGCTACATCATATTGAATATTTGTCCAGCTAGAATGCAAAGGTTACAAAGTATTTAGTGGGCTGTATGCTCAGACACACAACTATGTTGGTCAGAGGGTTGTCTTGTGTTAGCTGTGTAGAGGGTGGTAATAGGGTAACCTAGGGAGATTAAGAGGGTGGTAGAGGAATATTATAAGCTTGTCTGAAGAGGTGGGTTTTCAGAGAACGCTTGAAGGTTCTAATTCCTAGTCCTGTGTGCAGAATTAGAGCCAAAATGACACAATTCTCAGGGAATCGTAGCATTTTGGCCCCGCCCCACGCTGTAAAATGATACGTTTGCATCATTACGTCACGGGGGCAGGGCCCCGACCCCCGCATGCCCACCTCCCCCACCGGCATCTCCCGGACGCCTTCCTGAAGTTGGAAAATATGATTTAACTATATTAAACATTCCAGAAGAAAAAAAATAAGAGACTGAGTAGATGAATGAAAATAATGGTATCGATCGGTGTGAATTAATAATATCCTCCGGAGGAGAATGCAACAACTTTACTTAGAGTTATTGACTTGGTGGATTAGACAGCAACTGATAACACACATCTATGTCAGCTAATGTAAACTATGTATTGTCAGAAGTCTGATCGCTAGTAATGACATTTACAAACTTAATGTGTTCTAAGTCTGCAGTCTGGAAGGATATAAGATGTGTGGGAGCTGAAGAAGAAGTCTATAGGCATTGGGGTTCATTGCTATATCCTACCATTATTGTTTTTTTATGTGCCTCCAAGATAAGCTCAGCAGAAAGGATGTTTTGTGGTTTACAAGGACAAAATAAGGAATTTGCTTAAAGGAACATTGACCCAGAAAATGTGATATTCAAAGTTTTATTGAACTAATATTCTTGTTTCATTTATCATACTCCTTCTGGAGAGCCCCCTGTACATGTATTTATGGACAGATCAGTGTTGGATTATTTAGAACATACACAAGTATATATATACATTTTTATTCATCTTTATTTGTTTTTTTCACTTTCTCGCACTGTATTTTTCTTTGCTTGTTTTTAATCAACTATTTCTTGCAGAAATTAAAAAATTAAATTAATAAAGTCTATGATTTTATAATTCAACTAGCTCACAACAAGAGGATCACCAAATGTTTCCTTTGATCTATGAATTTATAAGCTATCAGTAGTCAGGGGCAAGCGCAGGATTTGTAGAGGGGGGTTTCCACACCACGCCACCAGTGGGCGTGACCAGCATGCATGGGGGCATGACTATAATTTTAGACAGTGCTTTGCTGCTCTCCAACTCTGCCTATCCACATAATATACATGGGTAATGCTGCGTGCACTACTGTTAGGTGCATGCAGCTCTCCCTTTTCAAGCAGAGCTGTGTGAAGCGGGAGCAGGGTCCAGCCACCTCAATTATACAGTGCCCCAGGCTTGGAGGGGGGTTTCCATGCACCAGAAACTCCCCTCGGTTTGCCTATGGCAGTAGTACCCCCTCAGGGGTGCACAGAGGATTTTTGGGGGGGGGGTTTCTCCCCGCCGACCGAAAAAAAAAAAACAACCCACGAGAGAGAGCTGCTGCGCATGCTCCGTTTCGCCAGCACTGTCCTATACAGCAGCCGCGGCGCTGTCTAAGAAGCGTCTGCGGTGGTGCTGTATACAATATAGCACTGCCGCGGACGCTTCTTTGACAGCGCCGCGGCTGCTGTATAGGACAGTGGCCACTTAGTTAGCGCAGGGGGGGGGGTTCTAGAGACTCAGAAACCCCCCCTGCGTGCGCCACTGCCCCTTAGTTTCTACTATCCAATATAAACATCGAGGGCCTGATTCATTAAGTCCCGTGGTGTGCCATATTGTGCGTGAACACGCTCTGCGCATCCTCAGAAACTGACTACGCCAGTGCATGCAATTCGAGTTCGGATGCAAATGACACTTCCGACTGTCTTCAATTTTAAGGACTGAACGGGGAGGAAAGTGCCGTCTGCACGTAGGCAATGTACGGTAAGAGAGTGCCGAGGTCAAGGGCACGCACATTCGTAAGATTCAAGCTTCGGGCATCTCTCAGGTACGTGATTCCTAGGAATATAACTTGCTCCAACTACAGGTCTGGTGTAAGTGCCGATTGATAGTGATGACGGGCATGTATGCATGCTAAAATATGTGTTTGCAATTAAAAGCAACTGTTAAAATGCATCTTATATACAGTAGGCACTAAGAACACCCTGATATATTTATTTCATGTTAAAAACAAAGGGGGGGGTATTCAATTGTTGATCCGGGCGCCGCCGGAACGAGCGCGTTAAAACTATTACCGTTTATACGGTAATATTGCGCGGAATTACCGTTCATACGGTAATTACTCGCTCAATTTCAGCTCGCTGCTCAGGGAGCTGCGAGCTGGAATTGAGCGAGTAATTACCGTATAAACGGTAATAGTTTTAACGCGCTTGTTCCGGCGACGCCCGGAGCAACAATTGAATACCCCCCAAAATGATTAAAAAAATATTTTTTTTTAAATGTATTTTTATTAATGACTATAGTATTAACAGATAATAATGTCTTTTTTTTCTGTGCATTCTGTTGGGATTTTATATTGCACATATACATTGTGTGTATCCTGCAGTGTGTTGTGTCTGTCTGCATGCAGCAAGCGCTGTATAGACAGAGCGTGCTTAAACCTGTGTGCAACTAGAAACGATTCTTCAGATCCGCTTGTACTTGAATACGGTCATACCTGCAAGCAACTTTCCTTTGTTTTAAAGAATTGCAAATTGCATTCACTTTGCAGTAGAGATGCTTAGGCTCGTTTTTCTGAAAACCGATGTGCTGTCGTAATAAAGCCTTATTTTGGATATATTTTGGTCTGTAGGAGTGAGTTCAATCCCATGGAGGGTAACCACTGTCCCAGCTAAGGGTGGTTTCCTCACAGATATAATTAGTCTGTTTTCAATATAAATAGCCAAGATTTGCTTGCTATCATTTCAGTTTGTGTTATCGCTGAAAATATTCCCTATGTTTTGGAGTTAATTTCTGTTTCATATTGACTTTGGGAAATAAGATTGTAAATAAATTCCTTAGCAGATTTCCACTGTGTATATGACAAACAGAGGAGTAAACAGGACTTCCGGGTATCACAAGCTTAGGTTTTAGGATAAAATTAAACCTTGAAACACAGGGAAGAAAATAAATGTTGATATATAGGCTATCAGAGTAAATGAACATTGAGAAGAAAGAAAGAGTGTGAACAATTGATTAGTTATAGATTAAAAGGCAAATCATAAAATGAAAATCGCAGCTGCATACAACTGCTAACGAGGTCATTTAAAAAAAATATGTATCACATTTTATGCTGCATTCTGCTGTGAAAAAACAAATATCTATTAAATTTGTTTCCAGCGGTTTAGAAAAAATACACAAATTGGCTTTTAATTCATTTCAATTGAATTTTTCTTTGATGTGTCAGGAGATAGAAATAAACTAATGGTATTTTCTAAAAACACAAACGCTTATCAAAAAAACAAACCAGGGATAACTTTTGTGTACTGCAAAAACAAAATATTGATATTGAGATATTGAGGTTTGAACGGGAGCAGCCCAAAAAGTGCCAAAATAGGTTAACCACGGCGGTGAGAATAGCCTCAGTGGTGACAGGGTTAAAAGATACTTAACTTGCTATGTAACCAAAAAAGCCTTCTATGTGGGATTGTTCTTTTAAACTCTTTATAGGGATATTACATGTAAGGTGTGTCTTTGTGCATTTGTACTCATAATGAGTCTGAGTCATTAAGAAGAGCAAAGCATTAAAAGGAATATCTTTGCACTTGGGCAAAACCATGTTGCATTGAAGGGGGGGGGGGTAAATTTAAAACGTGGGGACAGATTTATAGTTGGGGCAGAGCATGTATTAGGTCAACTATAAATTTGAGTGTAAAAATAAAGCTATCAAGTATTTGTGTGCTAGATGAAAAAACAGCAAGTATTTTAACTATGTGCAAAATAATAAACTAATTTGCACCCCTTGCATTATAACATGGTTTGTCCCGGAGATCATTTTTTTTTCCCCTTTTTTGCCTTACTTTCCTTAATGACTCAGGCCCATTATGTACTATGTGAATGGAAGATAGCACAGCCGGAGAGTAATACGGGGAATCACATGTGTGCATGACGCATAATATCAATAGAATTCCCTGCAGCTACAATAAAACAGTTATAATACTACTCCTGTTTATCTATGCAACAATTTATCAATAACACGTATTATACATAATGCTTAAAGGGGAAACGCTTCTCCTTTTAAACATTCCAAATCCAGTCTGCGTAAAACTTTCCAGCAACTCCAGGGTTAAATTACCAAACTGCATTCGTTTTTTCTAGGGAAAATAGGACACCCATGAAATGTAGAACACACAAGTGCAATAAGTACAGACAGCCTCAGGTGTTCAAACAGCTTTGTGTAAATTTAGGTATTTCCCAGTCTATTTATAGCGCAATACACTTTTGTGTACTACATTTACAAACGAATATTTCAAATTGGGATAATTGCCTGAACTGTGCTGTGTGAAATTGAATAAAACTGATGTATTATATGTTAAATAAAAAATAACATGGTTAAATAATATATTTGTAACAACTGCTGAAAGATACAGTAAGAAGAAAATCATTTCCTACAATGAGTACAGTTTATTTTCATTTTATGCAGCTATAAAAGTTCTGTAAAACGCAATGATAGAAATGATATGATATAGAAACACATATAATTCTGCATATTTATTGAAATGAATGGGTGCTCCCATATTTCTTAGGTGTCCGTAGACTCCTATGAAACAGTGCCCCCGGTGGTGAATATAGCAAGAAACATTATTTGCTCTGTAAAGTCACATTTGAAGAAAACATCCCTGAGATATGCCAAGCACCCTTATTTTATCCAGCAAGCTGAGATTTGCAGATATATAGGGGGAAATTTATGAAAACTTGGAGAACATCTAGCTGTGCTGTAACCCCTATCAACCAATCACATATTTGTTTTTATTTTGTAAGCTATAGTAGAGAAATCCCAGTGAGAATCATATTAGTTGCTATGGTTACCGTGGATAGGGCAATTCTCTTATGGTCAATTCTGCTATGATCAGTTCTTTATATTTAGCCCTTAAGTTTAATTTTAATTGTGGATAATAATTTAGTGCAATGGTATTGGCCAAATCAGTCCTTGAGACACATTAATATGTAAATATTACTCTTTGGGGACACTACGTGATATAAGTGTGTGTCTTTAGTTTCTATTAATATGAGATAGTAGCAATATCTCCCTGAACGGCTGCAAAGACTTTGTGTCCACTTTTTAATTGCTTATTTTTTTGGTTTTTTTCTTTAAATTAGCCCCTGAAAATACACTCAAACACACCCCACCGAGATAGAGAGGTGTAAAACATTAAGAGCGGGAAATAGAATGTGGTTTTGTTCTTCCTTTTGTTTTCCTTCAATAGTGCACAAATCTCTTCTCTCACAAACATGTTCACTCAGACAAAAAATTAGGCTCTCATCAACTATATTTAATATCTTACGTTTACTTTGACCCCTCGCTCCATCCATCCATTCAAGAGACTCTTACTTTGTTTAGTGGTCAGACATATATGGTAATAGACACCGTAGGGGGAACTGGATGGTATTTACGCAACTGAACGGGGAGGCGCGGAGTCTGATGCAACCCCAGTCTTCACTAGGGACCCCCGCAAAGAGGTATGGTCTTGGCTGCATGGGATGCGCAGGTTGCCGTTCTCCAAGTTAGTTACCAGTGAGGTGGAGGTAGACAGGAATAGGCAGGCGCGTCCGGGTCAAACCAAACAGTAGCGCAGTACACAGGGAGAACCAGAAGAAGCGTCAGGAGTGAGCAGAAGGTCAATGCCAAACAGCCTGTGCAGTAACAAATCGGGATCCAGGAGAATGAGCAAAGGAACAAGCCAGGAGTCAGCAAAACACGATGGAGCATACAAACAGGAAGTGCTGGAGCTGGTGTGACCAATAGGGTGCCAGAGTATTGGAGAACGCTTTCATTGCAGGCTCCGCAGTGCTCCTAAATTCTGGTTATAAGCTGTCAATCAACTTCCCAGGTTACATGTGCTCCAAAGCTCACTATACTATACGTAACGTTATGCTATGAGCTATACTATAGCTGACCCTCCAGCATGACCAATTCAACAGGTTACTGTAATGGGCAAATAAGTGGAATATTTTAGGGCACAGGGTTTTTGTACCATGTGAAACTGATCATGTTGGAGGGTAAATAATAGTATATGTCATATTACAATGTGCATTCTCAGTATGGTATTTTATAATGAGATATATGTATCACAGGAGTCTGGGAAGTCTGTGGTTTGTATAACAGCCAAGAATCGGTAGTGTCGGTATGGGATTGCATTTATACAGTAAGTATGGCTGGACCATAATATTAAAATAGGGAGGTGTAGAAACCCCTCTGAAGGGGTATGTGTGTGATAGGCTAAAAAATATATTTCAGTTGGAGATTACCTTTAAAGCACGGCTAATCGTATCTCTTCTCCCCAGTGTATTAGCCTAATGTAAATGTCAAGACATGAATGTATAAAATATGTGGTAGTAATTTAGATAGAGTCTATAAAGGTGACAACAAAACCCGCTATTTACTTGAGAGCCATTGTTTTTTTCTCTATCTTATAATCTTAGGGATATATTTACTAAACTGCGGGTTTGAAAAAGTGGAGATGTTGCCTATAGCAACCAATCAGATTCTAGTTATCATTTATTTAGGAGCTTCTACAAAATGACAGCTATAATCTGATTGGTTGCTATAGGCAACATCTCCATATTTTTTTTAAACCCGCAGTTTAGTAAATCTAGCCCTTAATCTCTTCCAAATCCTTCTATTATTGTTGTTTAGTGTGATCATCTTCTCTCAACACAATATTTTGAGCTTGTGGTATAGGAGCAGCTCTGACATTATTGGGGGATGGGCAGGGGAAGAGGCTTCAAAAAGAGCAGACAAATTGGAAATACCCACAACCCGCTTAATTATACTAATTTCCTTACCTAGTAATTGGATAAGAACAAATGCAGCCCTCTTTACTAGGCTCAAGTAAAGCAAATTGTTGATATTATAGCCGATTAAGTCCAATCGGCCTCAATTGGTGATTTGGGGTTTGTAGTTTCAGCAAATGTATAAAGGGTAAATAAACTGCATTAAACCTGGTTAAACTGTATTCTCTGGGCCGTGCATTTCATTTATAAATGACTGTTTTTTAAAAAGTTCAAACACAGCTGAAATATTCGGATTGTGTTTGTGTTCTACCATCACAGTACATGCTCCCAATAACGCTTGCCAACTCTTCCCTGTTCTGTAACACTCCCTTCATGTGGAACGTGTTATGTGTTTTTATGCTAAAGGGTGGTTCCCCTATTAAGGAAGATGTAATACCAAGGGGACTGACTGCATATGACCTTTAAGAAGAAACTGTGTGGACTGTTTAACTATAACACCCACATTTATAGGGCCAAGAGAGTCACTTGATATTAGAGTTAACAGATACTATTTTACTTGTACGTAAACTACAGAACTTACAAAGGCAGCAGGAAACTCCGCAGCAAACGTCCAGAAGCAAAAATTATGAAACACCGGTATACTAGTCCCGCCGTTTCCAATGGTCAAAGAAGACCACTTAGATGTGGTCCTGTCACCGGAATGTCGCCAGGTTTGGATGTTTTTTAATGCAGGGGAGGTCATTTCTAAAGCTCCCCTGATACGTAGCACAAAACACTTTCATTTTACAGCTGTGCACCTCAATGGTCCGCTCTGCACACTTAAAGGTGCATGCCCCATCTCTGCTTTCAAGAACTGCCCCCAAAAACTAAAAGAGGGGTTTGATGCACAGAGATGTAGAAAAATCTGTTTCTGTCCTGCATGGGAGACATGTTTCTCTTGTGGGTGGGATTGTTGGAGGAAGGGAGATATGTAATAGGACAGCGCTAGGCAGCCCTCTGCAAAATGGCCACGCCCCCTGTCCCGCTATTGGGAGCGTACCTGTTGGGAGTTATGGGAAAGTGTAAATATCACATCAATGTCCACCCACTTACTTCTGTCTTACTACCCCTTTAAATGCACGGCTCCCTCACTTCTTATCTTCTGACATCTCCACCATCATCATGGGTTATTTCAACATCCCTATTTCTAATCCACGTTCTAATGCTGCTTCAAAACTGCTCTCTTTAACCTCCTCACTTTACCTCTCTCAGTGGATTGAATCTGCTACTCATCAGGGTGGCCACTGTCTTGATTTTGTTTTCCCTAGACTATGCTCAGTTTCTGATTTCCTTAACACTCCTTTCCCCCTTTAACCTCCCTGCTGTCAAACTCTTCCAAGCCTCCTCATACCCGCTGGAATATTAACTCTATTGATTTTCAACAGTTTTCCACCCCTCTCCAACACCTTCTCTCCCCAATTATTACATTCTCCTCCCCTGATATGGCAGTTCCTCATTTTCACCAAACCTTAGTAACTGCCCTTAATGAAGTGGCTCCAGCAGCTCTTCATACTCCACTTAGACTTTGTTGTTAACCGTGGCACACTAAAGTAACACGGAATCTACAAAAACTGTCTCGCAAAGCTGAACGTCACTGGCGTAAATCTTGTACCTCTAATGATTTCATCATTGTACCTCTAATGATTTCATCACATATACTGCTATGTACCACTCCTATCGAAGTGCTCTGGACACTGCTAAACAAGCATACTTCCAATCTCTCATGCTCAGGCTTCTAACCCCAAACGCCTTTTTAACACATTTAAATCACTTCTCAATCCTCTCACCTCAAACCCTCCGACCAGCATCAGTGCCCAGGATCTTGCTTCCTATTTCAAGGACAAGATTGATAAGATCAGACTTAAAATGGTATCATCTCCCTCGACTAGCAATCGGCTCAATTCTTTCCCAGCACCCTCTGACACCCTCTCTTCATTTGATCCCACAAATGAAGAGGACATTTCTACTCTCTTCTCATCTTAGTACTCTACCTCCTGTCCTCTTGATCCCATTTCCTCACAAATTGGTAGGTCCCAGTTTCATGTGCTCATTCCACCTCTAACTAAAATCTGTAATCTATCTCTCTCTACTGGTATCTTCCCATCACTATTCAAACACGCAGTAATTACTCCTATTCTAAAAATACAAAATTCGAACCCAAACTCTCTCTCAAATTACGGCCCCATCTCTCAGCTCCTGCAAATTTCTCGAGCGAATTGCTCTCACTCGCCTCACACGTTTCCTTTCTGCAAGCAACCTATTGGATCCTCTAAAATCAGGTTTCGCTCTCAACACTCCGCTGACCAAGGTTGTCAATGATCTGATCACAGCTAAAGCTAAAGGTGATTACTCTCTTCTAATTCTCCTGGATCTCTCTGCTGCATTTGACACTGTTGACCACTCTCTCCTCATACAGACACTACAATCCCTAGGTCTTCAGGACACTGTCCTATCCTGGTTCTCATTCTACCTATCTAATCGCTCTTTCAGTGTTAATTTCTCTGGAACAACCTCCACTATGCTTCCCTTATCAGTTGGAGTACCACAAGGCTCAGTCCTAGGTCCTCTGCTATTCTCTATCTACACCACCTCTCTAGGAAAACTAATAAGCTCCTTTGGATTTCAGTATCATCTCTATGTGGATGATACACAAATCTATCTATCCTCTGCCGATCTTTCACCATCTGTGTTGTCTCGCGTTACTGACTGTCTTTCTGCCATTTCATCTTGATTGTCCTCTCATCAACTCAAACTCAATCTTTCAAGAACAGAACTAATAATATTCCCACCCAACAAAAGAAGCTTCCTGCCTGACATTTCTATTTCTGTTGACAACATGACCATAAATCCCACCCCGCAAGCTCGCTGCCTAGGTGTAATCCTTGACTCGCAACTATCCTTTTTTCACCACATCAACTCTATATTTACATCATGCTGCATATATCTAAAAAACATTTCCAGAATACGCACATATCTCACACAGACACTGCAAAAACTACAATTCATGCACTCATCATCTCCTGCATCAACTATTGTAATTCCCTCCTTACTGGTCATCCCAAAATTTAGACTTGAGACCCTACAATCTATTTTGCACACAGCGGCTAGATTGATTTTCCTTGCAAATAGTTTTACAACTGCTGAGTCACTCTGTCAGTCTCTACATTGGTTGCCTGTTTTTCAACTAATCCAATATAAAATTCTTCTACTAACATAAAAGGCCATCAACAAAATTTCACCAACATACATTTCCTCACTTGTCTCAAAACATCTCCTAACTCGACACCTCCGTTCTGCGCAAGATCTGCGTCTCTCTTCCACTCTCATCACTTCCTCCCATTCTCGGTTACAGGACTTTTTTCGGGCTGCACCCACTTTGTGGAATTCCCTCCCTCGCACAGTAAGACTTTCCTCTAGTCTTTAAGCCTTCAAGCGTTCTCTGAAAAACCACCTCTTCAGACAAGCTTATTATATTCCTCTATCACCCTCTTAATCCCCCTAGGTGACCCTATTACCACCCTCTACACTAGCTGGACAAATATTCAATACAAGTTAACCCGTGCATGATACTCATGCATTCTAGTCAAATCAAGCTACTTAAGGTGTTAAAAAGGTTCTTGTCATGCATTTGGGCCATAGCCCAGGCCTCCTCAGGGGAAGAGCGTTACTTCCCGACGCAAGCGCCCTTTTTTTAACGTGGTTTTGTCCACATGTCACCACCTCATCATTTTTCTCCATCACCTCATCCTTCATCTTCATCGCCACATCCTTCATCAAGCTACTTAAGGTGTTAAAAACTCCCCACTGTCACCCCCGGCAACCACCAACCACTCCCAACTGTCACTTCTCCTTCAAGAAATATATAGGTCAGTGTATAACTCTGTCCAGCAGGTGGCTCTGCAGCTTGTTTTTTTTTTCCCACACACGCCACTAGGCATTTATATAGTAGATGATGTAGCACTTACCCTTTTGCATCAAACCATTGTCCCATAGATTATAAGCTTGCGAGCAGGGCCCTCTTACCTCCCTGTCTGTCTGTATTACCCAGTCTCGTTTATTATTGCTTGTTCCCAATTGTAAAGCGCTACGGAATCTGCTTGAGCTATATAAATAAATGATGATGATGCTGAGGATGAAATGGAATACACAGTGTCACAGTAAATAGTATTGCTTCATTACAGCACTGGGTTCATGAGTTCAATTCCCAACCAGGGTCCACTCACTGCCAACAGCTGACGCACAATTTGTGCTGTAGAGTGGCTGTTTTACTGTTTTATAAATGGTCCATAGGGTGTTTGCTTATTGCATGTAGACAACTGGAGTTGTTTGGCACTGTGGAGTGGGTGTATGACCAATCAAAAGCCACAAGTGAATGTGGCTTCTGATTGGTCCTCCAGTGCACACACCCCTCCACTGCAGCCATTTTAAAGTGACAAATTTAAATGGTCTGTGGCATCCCTTACAACCCTGGGCCCCTGGAGTCATGGTAAGCCTGGTGTTATATTCTGACACTGGGAGATTACAATGCTCAACAGGCATGCTTGTAGGGGGGTTTCCAGTTGCCTGGAACCCCCTCCCCCCACCCGTGGCCTAAGAATGTAACGACCGGAACCAACCTGCATACAGCGTGCGGTCATTTGCTTCAAGAAATGAAGCTGCGTCACCGGCCACAGCAGCAGCAGCAGCACCTCCTCTCATCAAACAATGCGGAACGGAGGACTGTATGTGAAAGCTCTGTCTGTGTGCTGACTCCAGAGGTGAGTCAACTTGCACTTAAGAAAACAGAGTTATTTATGTGTTTAATGATAATGTGTGTGTGTGTATGCATAATATGAATTAGGGGAACTACTGTGTGGTATAATATGAATTGGGGGCACTACTGTGTTGTATAATATATATTGCGGGCACTACTCTGTGGTATAATATGAATTGGGGGCACTACTGTGTGGTATAATATGAATTGGGGGCACTACTGTGTTGTATAATATATATTGCGGGCACTACTGTGTGGTATAATATGAATTGGGGGCACTACTGTGTGGTATAATATGAATTGGGGGCACTACTGTGTGGTATAATATGAATTGGGGACACTACTGTGTGGTATAATATGAATTGGGGGCACTACTGTGTGGTATAATATGAATTGGGGGCACTACTGTGTGGTATAATATGAACTTGGGACACTATTGTGGGGCATAATATGAATTGGGGGCACTACTGTGTGGTATAATATGAATTGGGGGCACTATTGTGTGGTATAATATGAATTAGAGGCACTACTGTAGAGCACAGTATGAACTTGGGGTACTACTGTGGGGCACAGTATGAACTGGGGACACTACTGTGGCGCAGAATATCCTTCTCTAGGTTTTCCTGGGTGCACACCCTAATGAAATGTACTGCACACACCTATGTGTAACACGTGGGGTATGCACCACCTAAAATAATAGCCACGCTAATTGCATTATGGTCATGCCCACCCTGGCACCATAGCTTGGAAACCCCTCTCTAGAAATTCTGCATTTGCCCCTGATAACAGGGCATCAAAAATATTTGAATAAATATTTTACAGCTGACCATCTAATCAGATAGTTGGAGACTCACATTATTGAAGAGGAAGCAAAGCATATTTTGAAGTATTTAATGAAACAATTCATAACTCAACTGCATTTAAATAGAGATATACCAAAAATCTGCTTTGGAAGTGGCACTTGCCCTCAGTGTGTTTATCCTTCATACACAGCATAACATAAAAGTAGTTACATTAAGAGCACTGTGGTAACTCTAAATTAACCAACTGTAAAGAATGATCTCCATGGGGTTGATGACATTAATCCACTAACAAACCTTTTCATGTCTTTTTATAAAATCTTTGCTGAAATTCCCTTCTGAACCACATCAGTCAGTGCCTCATTTCAAATGAAATCCAACCACAGCAGTAAACTGTGCTTAATTTATAGATATTGTTTGTAGTTAGAACTTCTTTTAAATATCGCATCTTATATAGCCCATGATACATGTCAGCAAGTGAGTAAAAGATTCAGTTGCACAATGTCAAAATATCAGATCATGATTACTGTAATACTGCCTGTGGTGGGTGTGGTCAAAAACGGTGGGTGGGGTTTGTATGATGTGGGTGTGGTCCAGCGGATGAAATGTGTGAAGCATTGATATTTCACACAGCTATCATCAAATAATCTGACCAGTATTCAATGCAGAATTCAATTAAGTGACAAATATAAGATTAAGAGAGACATCTAATGATCAGTTTACAATAAAGAGAGCATTCTAGTAACCAACATACAATATATGGGGAATGCTAATGAGCAAAATACAATACAGTGTCAATTCTGCTTAGCACTATACAATGCAGATTCTAACATAGAGACTAGTATTCAATGCAAAGCACACTCTGGTTGTAACATTATAATGCACAGCCCACAATGCTTTAATTAAAGCGTAACGGAATTTGCTGGCTCCATATAAATAAATGATGATGATGATTAATCAGATACATGTCAACTATTTTTAAGTAATTTTAATGTAAAAAAAGCTTCTGATATGTCTTCCCTTGAAATCTCCCAAAGTGACAATTAAAATAGATTTGTAACCCTACAACTTTCAGATGGCTGCAAATTTAATGAAAATGCTGTGGATATTTGCAAATTGACTTGATACCAATACTGACACCAATCTCTGGGTTACTTTGCAATCCAGAAAGCAATCCTTGGTGGCTACTATGCAAACTTTACTACAGTGGCGGATCCAGGGGTGGGTGGGGTCGGGGGCGATCGGGGCCCCCCCTACCAGGGGCTTGCTGCCGACAGCTGCACACTGTGCAGGTCCGTTCAGCAGTGAAAGTGTGCTGTCCCGCTGCTCTGATTGTGTTTTAAACACAATTAGAGCGGCGGGACAGCACACTTTCACTGCTGAACGGACCTGCACATACTGTGCAGCCGCCGGCAGCCTTAGAACACAGAAAGGGGGCAGGGCCTAAATCCCCCCACCTAAAATCGCCCCCGGGGTAGGACAAATGTCTGGGTCCGCCCCTGCCTTACTATAATATGCAGTCCACAATCTCAGATGGCTACCGTACAATTCACACTCTACTCTATTGGTAACTATTCAATTCATATCCCACCAATCAGCATGCCGGTGTTTAGTGGTTATGCCATCTTCCTGGTATGTACACAGAGACTAGCACAGAGTCACCGCCTCAGTCTGAAGAGTAGAACATATTTTCATCTCCAATTTGAGAGACTGGGGATGAAAAATATTGAAACATGGATTCAGGAGGTTAAATTTTGTCTACTGTGAAAAACAAAGCAGCTGCATTTATCACCTATGTGACAATCAATTTTTTAAAATAATTTTTAATTTACAAAATAAAGCTTCTGATTGATCCTCTCACTCACAGCCCCCCTTCCATGACCATTTTAAAGTGGCAAGTTAAATGGATTTGTAGCACCTCCAGGGCTCTTGCTATGAGAAGGAGCAAGTTAGTAATTGTAGAGACTAGGTGGTAGCGCAGCTTTAAGATAGTTACAAATTTCATGATTACGCTAGGGATACTTATAAATTGGCCTGATACTGCTGCCAGTGCCTCCCGCCCCCCAAAAATAAAAATAAAGTAAAAAAAATAAATAAAGCAATAATAAACTAGTCTCGCTCTCTGTCTGTGTGTGTACGTTAGGGAATTTAGACTGTAAGCTCCAATGGGGCAGGGACTAATAGAAAGGAATGAGTTCTCTGTACAGCGCTGCGGAGTCAGTGGCACTATATAAATAAATGGTGATGATGATGATGATATGCAGATCAAAATCTGTTAAATAGCTTTCAGGTATGACCATAAATCCAGGCTTCAGATTTATATGTGGTTATGTGTGTGCGGGCAGCACGGTGGCATAGTGGTTAGCACTTCTGCCTTACAGCACTGGGGTCATGAGTTCAATTCCTGACAATGGACAATAAAGAGGAATACCAATACCTGATGATAAATGATCCAATAATACCCATTTTTTTATTTTTTGCCCAAAATACATAAAAACTTTGAGAACCACCCCGGGCAGACCCATTGTGGCGGGCATTGAATCCCTAACTTCTCACATATCCGAATATGTAGAATTTTTTTTTACATAAATATGTTAATAATTTAACATCTTTTCTTAAAGATACAACGAATTGCTTAGAGATCTTTAAAGATTTTAAATGGGATCTAAACTAAATGTGGGTTACAAAAGATTTGCAGTCATTATATACTTCTATTCAACATCAAAAAGGCATAGAGGCCTGCAGACAATACCTGAACCCTGATGCTGAACTTAGTACAGAACATAAAGACTTGATCTGCGAACTTATAATTTTTATTCTTACACATAATTATTTTAGAATTCTGGACCACTTCTATCTCCAAACATGTGGTACTGCGATGGATAGGTTTTCGCACCCAGTTTCGTGAACTTTTCGCAAGTCATGGGTAGCTGGAAACAAAAATATATATATATATATAACCCAAACCCATTCTCCAGGAACATTATAATCCACAAATGATATATAGATGATATCATATTAGTATGGATTGGGGATATGGAGTGTTTTCTCCGTTTTCTCTCCTATATTGACTCCAATGATTATAACCTCAAATTCACTGCTAAATGTGATCCCTTAAAAGTTGAATATCTGGATTTGATTCTAATGAGTACAGGGAACACAGTAACTGCAAAGAACTTTATAAAAACAGTAGATACTAACAGCTATCTATAATAGTGCACATCTAAAGAAGTGGAAAACAAATATTGCTTTTTCGCAATTTTATAGAATAAAGAGGAATTGCAGTAATGAGCAATGAAGAGAACATTTGTCTATCTAGAGGACAAAGAAAATATTGTAGCTTTTGTCACCCAGTTCAATAGCGGAGAAACTAAAATCACATCTACCATCTGTAAACATTGGGACATTTTAAAGAAAGATCCAATACTAAGTGACATCCTCCCAACTAGCTAAAGTGATTATATTTAAAAAGAACAGTAATCTAAAGGACTTTCTGTCCCCTAACATGTTAACGGAGAAAAAGAAAGAAACCACCTCTTTTTTTAACCACCAAAGGATTCATCAAATGCAATCATTGCAACATCTGCAAATATGCCAGTCCAGTTAAAGGAACATTCACCAATTATAATAATGATAAGGAGCATCAAATAAAACACCTCATGAACTGTCTAACCACCTCAGTTATCCACTGTAACAGATACTGGGTTATTACCAATATTCTTGATTAGCGCTGGCTTACCTGAGGTGCGGAGTCTAACGATCTCCCCGGTGTTCACCAAGAACCGTCGCAAGGCGGGGTGGGCTTTGCTGCCAGTAGTCGCAGGTCCTCAAGTTCGCCCCAAGATGTAGTGCAGCGGGGTAGGAGCGGAAGATGCGGAGTCAATCAGGCCGGTTCGGTACACAGGAATGGCGGTAGACAGAATCAGGAGACAACTCGGAGTCAATCAGGCCGGTTCGGTACACGGGTCACAAGAATAGAAGGGTAGTCAGCAAGCCTTTGGCTTATCGCTCTTCTTTTCATCCGCTACAGTAAGAGATTTACCTCTTCATCTACACCATGGAGCTTTGAAATAGGAAACGGGGCCACGCATGCGCGGTAGCCCGGTAACGATATGGCGCACGCGCAAAATGACGGCGCCCAGTATATGTAACTCGGACTTACCATTACACACTATTTATTCTTCTTATCCTCCTGATGAAGATTCTAGACAAAACGAAATGCGTTGAGCTCAATTGTACGCCCATAATGAACTATACTGACCTTCCTTTGGGATATCCTCAGTGGACTTTACTTCATTGAACTTTTGTGCGAAGACGGTGGAGAAACTACTGTATGGACCTATTGGAGATCTTACGTTGCTAACTGCTAACCCAGCAGCTATGCACTACAGATAAGCATATTATGATTTAATACTTTGTAAGTGAGCATTTTATATTTTATGTGGAATAATTTTTTGGTGATAAACATACTACACCATATGGGATTTCTCTTATCATATTCTATACTTGGTGAGTGCCTGCAGCAGCAGCAGCGAAATTCCTCCTTTCGGATGATTGAGAAACAGCGAATATATAGGCGATGACCACGTGCTGATTACAAGGATACTACATGCAGTAAAATATACAGATCAGCGCATATTTACATATATCTGGTAAGCATATATATAATCACACGTCGGGTGATCCTCTGTGATTTCCATAGTACCACACTCCTCCGGTTGATTCTATACCACTTACTTGGTGTTTGGAACCCTGAAGCTATATAGTTGGGAATCCACATAAATGGTTTAACTCCATAAGCTGTATTTATGTATGTATATATATATATATATATATATATATATATATATATATATATATAGATAGATATATTTGTGCTTATTTAATAACATGGTGCAAAGGAACTGCCAATATAGAAAAATACAATTTGCAGACTGTCCTGCTCTCTCCTACCTGTTCTTGTCGCTTTCCCTACCTGTGGCTGCTGGTGTCTTTTGCTCAGTTGCCGCTTGTCTGGATCCTGGAATGTTGGAGGCTCTAATTGGAAAAAAAATAGGTACATGAAATTTAGTAAACTCCAACGAGCCTTGGCGTTAAATGAAAAGCACCCACATTTATTAATTAGGCCTCCTTCCAGAACCCCTAGTGGGCTTTTTTGTCGCCCTCCAGCCCCAACATTAAAATAATAGTATTCATATTTAAAAAATAAACCTATTTCCCTCCTTCCAAACAGCCCCAACAATAAATTAATAACATTTATGTTTAATAAATATAACCTTTTCCCCCAACCATACCGGCATTAAATAATTCATATTAACATCTAATAAATAGCCCCCTTCCCAAACTCAGCCCCACATTCCATTAATAGCCCCAAACTACTTCACCATTAAACTAAAGGTCCCGTCACCTCACCTTAAATTAATAAGCCCCACTATTAAATAGTCCTACCATTACCCCACAAATAAATTTATAGCACCCAGCATTAAATAATTAGCTCTAACCCATAGTCCACCATTAAATTAATAGCCTACCATATACCATATGCCCCCCTGCCATCACACACATTCAGCGTCGGACTGGGGAATGAAGGGCCCACCGGGGAACTGCAACGGTAGGGGTCCACCAGAGGGGGCATGGCCAGCCATCATAGAGGTGAGACCGGCCAAAATTAAAGTAATAGTATTCCCATTTAATAAATAAACCTATTTCCCTCCCTCCAAACAGCCCCAGCAATAAATTAATAGCAGTTACATATAATGAATATACCTATTTCCGGCAACCGTCACTGTCATTAAATAATTCATATTCACATTTAATAAATAGACCTCATGCTCCTCAAACTCAGCCCCACATTCAATTAATAGCCCCCAAACAACCCTATCTTAAATTAATAGTCCTCACTATAAAATTAAATTGCCCCACCATCACCCCACAAACAAAATAGCACCCATTAGTTAGCCACCACCTACCACACATACATTACATTGCCACAAGCCACCTGTGCCATCACACACACATTACTGTGCCCCTTCATCACCATGCTGTGCCCCCTTATGATCACACTGCACCCTTCATGCTACTTTTGCTTCCCCCTTCATCACACTCTGCCATGCTGCCTTTGCTCCCCTCTTCTCCTGGCCCCCCTTCAATACACTCTGCCATGCTGACTTTGCCCCCTTCACACTCTGCCGTGCTGCCTTTGCTCCCCTTTTCTTCAGTTCCTTCACTTACCTTTTCTATCGGCTTCTTTCTTCTCTTTTCTCCTCTTCCTGTCTTCTGTCTTCTTGCTGACTCCTCTCTGCGCAACTCCTCACTGAACGTCGGGCGTGATTACGTCACGCCTGACATCTAGTGCGAACGGAGTGGAGAGGAGGGGCGCCGCGATCACGGTTTTTTTTTTCTTTTAAAGTACACGCTCCCCCCAACGGAGAGGGGAGCCATCAGGGTCGGGCCTACTGGGGGATACCCCGGCGGGCCAGTCCGACCCTGCACACACTACATTTCCAGAAGCCCCCTACACAAACATAACATTTTCAGAAGCCCCCCTACCCACATTCTTACTTTCCAACAGCGCTTGCTTCTCGGCACACATGGGACGGCACCTGTCACATGGTGCACGTCCCATGTGACCTCTGTGGACACACATAGGGGGAGGGAGGGATCCACGGCCACTAGAGGGAAGGTCCCGGGGAAGGGGCCAGCCACCTACTGCACCACGCGTCATGTGGCTGACATCTTTGGCCTGGTGGGGGGGCACCTGATAGAGGGGGGCCAGGGCATGTGTCCTTGGTGCTCCCCCCCTAATTCACCCTGGTGATTTTAATAAAAGAAAAAAGTTATGAAGATAGAACAAAAACCATCAGGCAGCCTACGGATGGCCTCATTAGGCCACCGGCCTACCAGTAAAATTCCCGATAAGGCCTATGGCCAATCCGTTCCTGTCCACGATGATGATAATGATGAATGGCTATATTACCTATTCGCCTCTGACTGAATGATTGCGGAATAACCTCCACGGCTCTGTTACCTGATTTGTGGCAGATTGTGCAGAGAAATAGCGCTTCTGTTGAGATATGTAAATTTCATTTCATTTGTTTACACCGGTTAACGCTGTTATGTTCTGTTTCTTGACGCGTGCCTGTCTCCTTAGGAAAGTGAGAGTACGCAAACGTTTATGTATAGAAAATGACATTAAAATGATGTTTGCCTAGGCTTATGTGATTGTGAATGCTATTCTGCAGCTACTGACACTTTTACAATTAGTAAACACATTACTCTGGCTTGATAGGATTTATATATTATGCAAAATGTTTTCTATGTTCTTTTTAATTAATATCAGCATTTTTTATTACTTTTTATAAAAAAAAATGTTGTCAGTGAGGCCACGGGCCCTTTTTACTGTGGTCACGTGAGGGGTGGAAGTCCTGATCTCACGTGACCACAGTAAGCAGCGCCCGTGGCCGCACTGACAGGCAGCTAGCAGCGATCGCTGCCAGACTGCCTGTCATGTAGTAGTGACAGACCAGGGGCGGTCCCGATGATTCCAGCCCTGTCACTGCCATAATTAAAAGAAATGGTAGGAAAAAAATGTAATCTCGGCAATGCTGCACTCCCAAGGCTCCAGCGCCCCAGGCTGCAGCCTGATCAGCCTATTGGTTGAACATGCCTCGACTGTTGCCATTTGAAGTGACGTGAATCTCAGCGGCGGTGTGTTCTTTGGGGGGAATTCTTGTCTGTGACTTTTTTCTCAAGTCTGTATTTTCTCCATGTCAGGATTAGAGCATTCACAATTTTTGTGTCGTTCCTGTTGTTGTCGGAATGACGGTCTTTGCAGAAAAGTCTACCACTGAGGTGTACCATCTCATATAGGAGTCCTGGGAAGCCTTTAAGTCTGGTGGTCAACAGGGCCGGATTAACCCGAGGTCTAACTGGGCTATAGCCCAGGGGCCTCGGGCATCCAGGGGGCCCTTCAAACTCCTCAGCAGCATTATTGATCGGTCGGGGGCGGGGGCGCCCCCGGCCCGATCGATGCTGCTGAGTACTGTCAGTGCAGTCCTCCGTCCCGGCGCGCTGTAGTCCGCTTACTGAGGATATCTCGCGAGAGTTCATGAACTCTCGCGAGATCTCCTCAGTAAGGAGCTTACAGCGCGCCGGGACGGAGGACTGCACTGACAGGTAAGTGCTTGGGGGGGTCCTCGCGGGGGGTGGGGGCGGCGGACGGCTCACATTGGGGGCCTCGCGGGGAATGGAGGGCCCCTTAGCCCAGGGGCCTCCATTCCCTTAATCCGGCCCTGGTGGTCAAGCATGGATTTCATATCTATCTCCGTGCAGACCTCTATGGGGTCACCTGCAAAAAACAGCCAGCCATTAGTGGACTATACTACATTTCCCGAAACACATATCTCAATCTGTCTTCCAATGAATAAGCAATGGCTAAGTGTGATTTGCAGTTTTGTAGGGCGAGAGCAGACATCGGGTAGGTGCTGCAACTTATTTGTATAAAAAAACATGTTTAACAAACAGCTTGATTTACTAAGATGTCTAATCTCTCAAGTCTTCAGCAGAGTGTTGAGGTATAGCGTATAATTATTCATTATGGGTATGACTAAGTAAGCAGTGGTTATATAGTCTGACAGAATCATGGGTAGTTTGTTATTTGGAAGTAACATTATGGGCCTGATTAATTAAGGAACTTAAATTAAGAAGTTTCTTATTTAAGTCTCCTGGACAAAACCATGTTACAATGCAAGGGGTGAAAATTAGTTTTCTGTTTTGCACATAAGTTAAAAACTGACTGTTTTTTCATGTAGAACACACATATCAACTTTAAATTTCAGTGTTTGTAATTGTCTAGAGAAGAGGGGTTGCTCTAGATCCCAAGCAGCATGCGAGAATCCTTTCTAACTGGGCAGTGCGCTAATTTTCTGTAACTACGATGAACTCACACCTGCCTGCTGCCATTCCTGAGGAAGCTCTGCACTGGTGGTGCCGCCGATCCTGCAGCTGAATCAACTTTAGGAGACTGTCCTGGTGCTTGCTGGATGCTCTTGGGCACCCTGAAGCCTTCTTCACAATTATGGAACCTCTCTTCTTGAAGTTCTTGATGATCCCATAAATGGTTTATTTAATCTTACTAGCAGCAATATCCTTGCCTGTGAAGCCCTTTTTGTGCAAAGCAATGATGACTGCACGTGTTCCCTTGCAGTTAACCATGGTTAACAGAGGAAGAATAATGATTTCAAGCACCACTCTCCTTTAAAAGCTTCCAGTCTGTTATTCTAATTCAATCAGCATGACAGAGTGATCTCCAGCCTTGTCATTATCAACCCTTTCATCTCTGTTTACGAGAGAATCACTGACCTGATGTCAGCTGGTACTTTTGTGGCAGGGCTCAAATATAGTGGAAATGTTGTTTTTGGGATAAAGTTCATTGTCATGGAAAAGATGGAATTTGAAATTAATTTCAATTCATCTGATCACTCTTCATGACTTTCTGGAGTATATGTAAATCCTAAATACTGAGGCAGCAGACTCTGTGAAAAATAATATTTGTGTCATTCTCAAAACTTTTGGCCGTGACTGCAGTCTCTTTTAAGGTATATACAAAGAGCGGTATATACAGGTAATGGGATGGCTATCCAGAGAGTTCTGAAAAACAGAGTTAATATTTTTCTCTGCTCAGTAATAATGTCATATATATTCTCCGGGAAAGTCCTAAGTATTCTGGATAATAAAGTCCTATACTACAGATAGGAAGTTATAGATCAAAAACTCTGGAGTGATCTTAAAAAGTATTATTTTATTTAAAAGAAGTAATGTCTAGAAACAAAAAACTCCCATCAGATGATGTTTTCTTTTAATATGCATTAGAAATATACCGTTAGATAAAACGTACTGCTTTTCAGAAAGGCATAAAACACTAGTTTTGATATAGTGGAAACAAACCATATATACACAATGTAAGCTAACCAGTCATATTCTGCTCTAAAATATCACTGATTATATATTAATATGTATAATTGTATTAAAATAATGATCAGGATCAAATTCCATGGGGCAGATTCAATTCGGTCACGTTAGTGTAGGATTAACGATGCGTTAGTACTATTACATTTAGGGGGGAATTCAATTGGCCGCGTTACGGGTAAAAGTAACGCAGCCTGCGCATTATTACGGTAATAATGCGCTTAATTATCGTTATTACGGTAGTTTCAATGCCAGCTTTTGCTCGCAGCTCCCTCAGCAGAAAGCCGGGTTAAAACTACCGTAATAACGTTAATAGTTTTAATGCCGTGCAAATTCGGGGGGAATTCAATTCCTCCCTTAATACTGTAATTTTTAACCCAGATTTTTACTCGCGATCCCGAGAGGTACGAGCAAAAATCAATGTTAAAATTACCGTACTAACGATAATAGGTAGCAGGCCGCTTTATTCCTAGAATAACGTGGCTGAATTGAATTGGCCCCCATATTTGAAAACAAAACGTTGTACGTCCTGCGCATCCTTTGGCCTACAGAACTACGGTTACCTGATAAGATTCATTACACCGTTAAGTGGAGAGTAAAAAGCACAAAAGGTTCTGCTATGGGTTCTTCAGCCACTGTTTTATGACATAAATCTACAGTGAGGTGCAGCATGGCTATTCTTAGGGGCTAACAAGGGAATTTACATAAAAATATTAAAGGGCTCAACAGACCCCAATTTGACAATATTCCAGCACCAGGTTCCATATAGCTGTATTTGCTCATTTCAGACTTTATTTCATATGAACCAATCATATTATTATTATTATATTTATTATTATTTTCGTTAATCAAGAGTATAGAGAGCCCCGTCCTGTCTTCTGCTCCCACCAAGTTAAACCCTCCTCATGATTATAAAGATGTGTGAATTACATAATGGTGACAGATGCCTGGGATGCAGCTGTCAGTCCGTCCTTGCCAGCAGCATCATCCACCTTCACCTCAGCGGAGTCACTGCTCGCAGGATCACTAGAGGGAGCCTTTGTCTTCCCTTGGACAATAAAGGGAGTTTCCATGTTGTATTCAGGCTGCCGTGAGCCTCTTCTGCTCCTCACACCAGCAGCAGCAGCAGCACCAAGCGGGGAGTGGGGTGTAAATTGTGCAACATGCAGATGCCACCCGTGCCTCCTACCCCTTCTCTAGGAAGCAAGCCGGGCAAGAGGGCACCCGGGGCCGGGAAGGTGCAAGAGCTGCTGCTGTGCTAGAAGGAGCCTGGGATCTGATTGTATTGGAGCTGTTCCATCTGCGCTGCTGGGTGCGCGTTGGCCAGTTTGGACTCACGCAGGAGAGTGGGGAGAAAGGACCAGCAGCTGTTGGTTGGTGGCTTGTTGCCGATTCCTGTGGCCAGGAGAGGGGTGAAGGTGGCCTTTGCAGAGGCTGCACATCATGGGGAATGCAGGGAGCATGGATTCTAACCAGACTGATTTCAGGGCACACAATATGCCCCTTAAACTGCCCATGCCTGAGCCAGGTGAACTGGAGGAGAGATTTGCTGTCGTCTTGGTGAGTACTCAGATCATTGCTGCTCTTGGCCAGACCCCCCCTGATTTGTGTTTTGTATTGATGCCTGCTCAGCTCTCCTTTGCAGAAAGTGCAATCTCCACGTCCAACCTCCTAACATTAGTGTCTGAGGCTGATCTAGGGGAAGGGTATTGCTGCTCTACTCACTACAATTCGCACTGAAAGCTGCCTTGGAAAAGCCCCATTGTCTGATTGTTTGCAAGGGGTGGCTCAGCTAAGCACGTTTCTGCTCGATCCTTTCAGCCTTTTCAATCGGGAATGCCTTTGTAGTGTAAGAAATGGGTTGTTGTCCCATGTGGAGATATTATAGTGTAAAGTCACTGCCTGGACGAGCTGTCTCATCTCAATAGTGGCGAATGGGGAGGGGGGCACTGAAAAAAAATCTGCATTTTATTAGCATCTGCAGGGTGTCAGTTCTTAAAATGGAAAGTCACTGACTTCAGAAGGACATTTTCCTCCATAATAATATAGTGAGAGCTTGAGTACCTCATAGATAACTCTGCTTTAGGGGCAATATCATGTGCAATGATTCTGAGTCTGGAGGTGTGATGTGTATTTCAAGTCCTGTGTGGTTTTTATAAAATATTAACTTTCAGCTTGTTCAATGAGTGGAAGTGCAACTCTGTATTTACTCAGTTCCAGTAGATTACTGTGAAGTGATTGTAATTCTATACACGTATTAAGTCAAAAAGTGTGGGAGCCCTTGCATGTAGAAGTGGTACAATGATTGACAGAAGGACAGGGCGATTTGCAGGAGCTTAATCACACCTTAGAGCACAATGTGGTGTTAAACTACTCACCCAGCATGACCTGGCATATCGTGTGGTTCACCTGGTACTTCCTTCACTTTTACATTACTATGATTATTGCAAAATTAAAAACCATGTTAACACTGTAGAATGTCTCTTGTATCACCAGACACTTCATTGTACTGTTAACTATGGGATAACAGTGTCAGAGTAACACACTGGACATCGTAAAGGAATATATCCAAATTGTGCGCCCTTCCTGCTCACACCCCCTTTATCCAACACCCTCTCCAGCAGTATGAAATGGTTGTTAAAGAACAAGTAGCAAAAAAAATAATAATAATAATAACATTAATGGAAAAAAGAATTCTGCAATTCTATTGACGTTTATATGTATCCTTATGGCCAGTACAGCTCTAGTAGAATTGGACTATTGGTAATATCAGCTCAGTTCACATGTGGCTGTGAAGGGGTTAACAGCATGTACTATAGCAGGCCTGGAAACAAATAGGATGATCTGTAGGTAACTTCTGTAAGATTTGCCCTTTAACTTGGAGTGTACGCCATAAATACTCATCCTGTACTTTTCTGAGTGTTTTATACATATGTTGATTAAAGGGCATGTAAGTGACAGTAGATATCAGAGGTGGGTAGATATGTGCTAGCACTGAAGATCATGCACTGACAATGTATAATGTTATATGCTTCTTTGTACTGAAAGAGTAGTGGATATCTAGAACATGCTCTCAATAGATATTAATGCATTTTTTGTAATAATTTAGAAAAACACAGGTATTTCTGGAGGAAAGGGCTGATTAGAGACTGAGTAACTGGATTACTGTGCTATCAATGACTGTTATTACCCCCCCCCACCCCCTGTAATAACACAGAAGACTTAGCCCATTTAACACATTGTAAATAGCTCTGAGTTTTTCATTGCCAAGTAAACGCTCTACTAGTAGTAACTTATTCACTTGCCATTGAGCAAAGCACGTCACCGCTGAGCAGATTTTGGTGACGATAAGCAATGTGTGGCATTTGAATTTCTTTTCTTTGTTTTTTAAATCTGTTATCCTAAAGCGGGATTAAGCCCGTGATTCAGCAGCTGGTGGCATGCTGAAACTTGTAGTTCACCAACAGCTGGACAGCCACAGGTTGACAAGTCCTGTCTGGAAGCAGTGTCCTTTTCTTTAGAAGCAGTGTGTTGTTAATTATCTCCTGTTATCATAGTGATTTACTTACTAATTACGGTACCAAGAGTTACTTCTCAACTTGGTTGAGATGGGTGATTTTATTGGTTGTGATGATGTCACATGTCCAGTCTGTGGCTTCTGGTCTGAGGATTTGGAGCAATGCTCTGTCATTAACACAGTAACGCTAGTATTCACATCTGACAGAGTAACATGTTTGTTCAGATGTGACAAGGGTTTCCTTCATAAAGTAAAAGGGTATTTTCCCCTTAAATATATACAGCTGAGCAATTTTGCACTTCCAATAATTGTGTGTTATGTCTGACAACCAAATTCATATTTAACAAACTGGGGTGCAGCTGTAGACCCGTAAAAATTATTTGTGGATTTTTAAGACTTTCATTTTGTTTGTTAAGAGGGGCAATCAGAGAATCCAAATGCACAAGCAGTTTTATCATAACGAAAGAAGATTTAATTTCTGTTACTTTTATTAATATACAGGAGAAGTGTGTGATCACGCTCCCACAGTATTCCATACACTCGGAAATTAGAGAGTTCAAATCTTGATATGCTGGGTTGTGCTGAACAGCAGATTCTGAATGCAGCTCCTCGTGGCGAAATGCTCGTTGAATTAAGTTTTGACTTTCTCAGTTCCTGAGCACTGACTGCGCTCTGTTCACCAGAGATGACTGCCACACATAACAGTCCTGATTTATTAAGAAGCATAAATGCCGCTACGTGCCGTAGTTTGTGTAAAATTGTTCTGTGCATACCCAGAACTGGAGCATAAACCAGAGAACACAACAACGTCCAATTCATCTTCGAGCTCAAAGAACCCTTACTACAGCCTACGATTCCAAGGGCAGAACGGGGAGCAGGCGTATGCATGTTGTCAACGTACAGTAAGGACTTGCAGAGCTCAAGCGCACGCAGCAGCGCCCTATTCAAGCTTTGGGCATCTCAAAGGCACCTGATTTTTAGTCGTATAGCATGCACCAGCTACAGGTCTGGTGTAAGTGCCGATTACTAGTGATGGCGGTTGTGTATACATGCTAGAACATGTGTTTGCAATCAAGAGCAACTGTAAAAATGTATTTTATGTACAGTAGTCATTCAAAACATCCCCAAAAATGAATTTTATGAGGTAAAAAAAGAAATTTTTTATTATATATTTTTAATATATATTAACAGGTGACAACAATTGAATGGTTGCATTCTTTTGTGACTTTTTATTCCATAAAGGTATTGGATGTCTCCTGCAGTGTATTGTCTGTTAGAGCAGAGCGGACCTAGACCCATATTCATCAACAGACGAATCTTTACATCCGCTCCTTGCTGTATACAGTCGTCCGTATACCACACATTACGTTCGTGTTGCGTTTGTTAGTGAATCAGGCCCAATGTGTATATATCTGAATGACACCCCCTCAATCCTCTGATGTTTAGAAGTTTCATATTGATACGTGACTCGTGAGTGGAATACTGAAGGGCCTGGCTTGTAAGTTTGGAGAGCGTCTCTGTATTCTCTGCCATTGTGCGGTGGTTTCATGCTCTAATCTGCACACTGTGCTGACAAGTCACTTGTAAACTAATTTGATGATTGTTTCAGTCCTACTTCTATGTGTTAATCCCCTCTTTCAGGGTGGAATGTGACGCTGGGGAGATTTCATGTGAAGTTTTGTGTTGTCTTTGTTATGGTTGAGTGAAAAGATATTTAAACACAAAAAAAAAAAATATCTCACTGGTAGATTGTAGTTTATAATGTTTAGAGTCTCTCCATGGCCTAGAACCAGACACCTAGGGGTATGTTTACTAAACTGCGGGTTTGAAAGAGTGGAGATGTTGCCTATAGCAACCAATCAGATTCTAGCTATCATTTATTTAGTACATTCTACAAAATGATAGCTAAAATCTTATTGGTTGCTATAGGCAACATCTCCACTTTTTTAAACCCGCAGTTTAGTAAATCTAGCCCCTAGTGAATTGATGGGCTAAATTCTCATAAATATTGGTTCAGCCACAAAATGACCACCTTCCCTCTGATTTGTTTACATTCGATGAAAGAGCACTGTGTCGCAATTACAAACATATACGTAAATCTTTCCGTACCTTGATTCCGATTTAAGATTGACAGCGCTCAAAGACAATTTAAAAACTGTTATTTTTCGGAAATGTTATGTTATGAAAAAAATAATGTCTTAATTTTTGTAATATTATTTAAATGATTGAATTTATTGTTTTTATGACAATGTTTATTATTCTTTTGTTGTTTGTTTTGCTCAGGTGTTCTGGTGTGATTCTTCATTTGTACGGCTGTTTGTAGAGAGTTACATAATAGAGTTTATTAGGACAGAATTAAATAACTAAGATAGAGGAAATTTTTTTCTACATTTCTACACTATGCTTTTCTACTCTGCTAAACTTTTTATTTTCTTATGTTCACTTTAAGGCCCTTGTACACAGAGGTATTAAAAAAAACAAGACCTGCAAAAGTGAAAGCAAAACCTTAGACTTTGTCCTCTCTTTTACAGACTGTTCGAAGCCTGTTTTATAATTCTCCGTAATGTTGAAATCGACCCAAAGCAAAGCAAACGCTTGTCAGAAAGTGTTTGTGTACAGCTTCTTTTTGCTTACATCATGTGTTGGACTGCCAGCGTTAATGGGCTTTAAAAGCTCATGATGAACATTCTTCCCAAATTCCCAGGTGGGACAGTCCTGATTTTAGGGCACTATCCCACGGATCAAGATTCTGGGACAGTTGCGTGGTACGACCCATTGTCAGATGCCCCTTCAATGGCTGGCGTAGCCAACCCAGGTGGAAGAAACCTAGCGATTTGGAAGATCTGGACATTCCTCAGGAAGGGGGAGTGACAGGCCACGTGTTATGTGAGCATGCACCGTTGTAGTGTGACCACACCCCCTTCATGTGGGCACTCTGTCGCTCCACAGTGGCCTGCATAAGTTGTCCCGATTACCCAGCTGGAAAAGTTGGGAGTTGTACGTTGAAATCCCGTTTGCACCAGCCCTTAAGGTGCATAACCAAACATCCCGCTGTGCCCCTTAATTTGAGCTGAGCACTTTTCCCACTGATGCCATTGTCTCCTAGTGATTTGATAAGGCCAGTGGTTAGGTTGCAAGCAAGGAGTGGGGAGGACATGGTTACATGATTGCATCACCATGATCCTGCCACAATACGTTTTATGGGGGTGGAGCTATGATAACGCAATCACGCCATCGAGCCAAACCTCCTCCCACTTCAGTATTTAAGCAGGTGGTATGTGGGGTGGAAGCCTACTCTTCCTGGAGTCCTGGAGACTCCCAGAAATTCGGGAGTAGGCAGGCGTATGTTATATTCCCATGATTATTATTTGCACCTATAAAATTGCTGCCTCCAAATAAACGAAATCAGTTAATAACGAGAGTCAAGGTTACTTTGTAACAGGCTGGAGTATAGAATTCAGCCCTTCAACCCCAATGTCAAACACATTAATGGTACCGTTGCAGACAGTATTTACATAAGAAACTACAAACTGGAAAGACTAGCCCCGGGGCTCTTAATAAAATGTATTTAAATTGTTTAAACTTAAAATCAATTTCATGGTCAGTGGTCTTTATTGCCCATTGCATTTAATGATTATTTCTTCTGCTGGACCTTGTAGGAAAGTATGAACCAATTCTGTCAAACTGCTTGTGTAACTGGCTCCTGGCTTCTGTGCGCTGAGAATAGCCCAGTACAAAGTCACAAGCTTAATCTTAAATGCTGAAATGAAAGGGATTATTGTGTGTCCTTCTGCACAGCACCCACTGGAAATGCTGTGTGTATTGTGCATTCTTTTTGCCAGTAGTCATTGCTGGGCACATAGACACAGGAATCAATGTGGACATCATATATTATACCTGAGCATTCACTTTCCACAACGGTGTCGGATGCATAGTTAGCATGGGGGGGTTAGTTTATACAATACTAGACTGATTGAATAACGAACATGCAAATCAGTCCTGTATTGTTTTGCTGGAGGTTAAATCTCCAGTGACTGAATCATTTGTATAGAGCCACCTGGGCAAACAATTCCTTGTCACCTGTCTGGATGCTACTAGCTCATTAACATTCCAGGTAGGCAATGTCTGGCTCCCTAGCTATTGTAGAACTACAGGTCCCAGCATGCACCGACAGTATCCATATAGTAGAACAGATGTCTTCAAGTATGAATGGCCGCATACATGTTGATCTTGATCCCAATAATTGCCCCCGAACCAAATCCATTATATTCCCATAAAATAAATCTCTTATGGAGTAATATATATCCAACAAAATAAAATGCACTTTGGGCCTGATTCATTAAGGCACGTATCTGCCGATTTTCGTACCGTATGCAAAATCACTCTGCGCATCCCAAGATATGTCCGTGAAGGCAGCCATGTCTGCTCCGTCATCGTATGCAAAATACATTTATTACAGTCTATTATTTTGGGGAGTGGACGGGGTGGGGAAGGGACATTTTGCTGTAATCATTGTAGAGTAAGGGCGTGCCAAACTCAAGCGCATGCAGCACCTTCCGAATCAAGCTCTTACCATCTCAAAATTACTTGTTTTTCTGCCGTATATCTTGTTCCAGCTACAGGACTAGTCTAAAGCTGGGTACACACTACAGAATTTTCCACCAACTTTTTATGCCGATCAATTTTACATGCGATCGCTCGGTCCATGGTCTGCATACACACTAGCCTTGTTTTAGAAGATAAAGGGTAGAGCGGACTTCCATTTAGCGACTTTTTACAGCCATGTTGTCGTGAGCAATGATTGCAATTTCGTACACATCGGTCGGAAGTTTATACACACTACACAACGGAAACCAGATTGGAACGAAAATATTAAACAGTACGACCAACCAAATGAGGCGACAATCGTCCATTTGGGCAGACTTTCGACCTTCGTGTCACTACACACACTGACCCGACTTTTGAACGAGCGGTCGTATGTCGGCTGATTGAGCCGATTATTGGACGAACACCGTGTAGTGTGTACCCAGCTTTAGTCCTGATCAGTAGTGACAGTCTGTGAATTAGGGACAGTTCACAACTGTGGGGTCCAGCAGCAGCAGAGCTTTGAGTCCAGAGGAAAATATCTTCCTTTCCTACACGCTCCCTAATTGGGACTGCATATAGATCTATTTAGACATTAGTAAGATTTGTTCTTTAACGTACCTGGATTCCATGGAGTCTTTTCTTTGCCTAGACGTTGTCCCATCCACCTTTTTACACTTGTGTAGTTATGGTTACAGTGTTTGTATCTTGGATGTTGCGTTTTTTGCACATGTTCTAGAGCGTTTGAGTAAAGACTATTAGAAATGAATAGTTTGGCAGCCTTGCGGGTGACTGGCTGCCAAATGTATTTGGGCTTCACATGCACTTGGCAGTGATGAGTGGCCCCGAATTTCCTTTGTCTCGGAATCATGACGCGAGTTAGACTATGGCTGCATAGAACAGACTCAGCGTTTCTGTGTCTCCTAGAGGCTGCTGGGACAGTCGCCTGACAATGGCTGTTCAAACAGCCCTTTCTGCTCACTTTAGTGTCTTGTGTGCGTGCTGTTGGCTCACTGAGTCTTTCCACAGCGGTATACATGACTGAGTTTAAAGCACAGCTAGAGATTTGGCGATGAAGGTCAAAAAGCAAAGATACACCCTATTTACATAACCCTATTTACAAACAGGGATTATTTTCACTTTATTTTTCCATAAATGTTGAGTGAATTACATACCCATATATTTTACTGAAAGATAATGCACAGAGACCTAAAAGGGAACACACAAAAATATTATAAAATAAGAATTTATCAATGGGCGTTCTAACCTATCTACTTGTGACCTGGATGTTTCAGCCGGCATGTATCAATTCAACTTAAAGATTATAGCCAGAGCTCTCACTGCAAGAGACAGTCAGCCAGGATAAAAGGATGGTGTTTCAGGAACCGGGCGTAGGATACGCTGTGCACAGAAATTCAGAATTATAAAAATTATCCTTTGAGTCTATTACATAGACTGACATAAAAAAAGTCCACAAAAGTGGACTAAATACTTTTTGAAAATAAGAAAGTTCTGCGAGTTGCAGTCTTGCACAAAATTGGTATAAAGTTGCAAAATATTTTAAATGGAATATTAAAAAGAAACATGCAGTAAATTCATAATCATTGGTATTGAACATTATAAAGTGTCTTTTTCGTTAATAAGATAAACTTAGTGAAAGAAAACAGTCAATGTCATATAAATGCACCAAGATAAAGTTCACCAGCATCGAACAGTTAAAACACACGATTATACAATATACAATACTATATGATGTGCTATAAAATTATTGAACTATTGTGAATGGATGTCGCACCAACGTGACACACAACGTGATACATTGTATGATCAATTGCACTACTAATCTTTTCGAAATGAAAAGTACTAAGTCAAGTACATGTGTTAATGAAATTGACTAAAGTTGAACCAATAAGGTAAAATGTTATGTATGTTGTCTATATATATATATATATTTTTTTTGGAATGCCATATTTTTGACTTGACTTGTTTTCCAAATGCTATATGGTACGGATTCTTTGTTGAGATGGTTAGGTGATTAATTGCCCAAATAGTAGCACGGCAGCACAGTGGCGAAGTGGTTAGCACATCTGTCTCACAGCCACCATGGCCTTATCTGTGTGGGGTTTGTATGTTCTCCCCGTGTTTGCGTGGGTTTCCTCCGGGTGCTCCCGTTTCCTCCCACACTCCAAAAACATACTAGTAGGTTAATTGGCTGCTATCAAAAATTGACCCTAGTGTGTGTGTGTGTCTGTGTGTGTTAGGGAATTTAGACTGTAAGCTCCAATGGGGCAGGGACTGATGTGAATGAGTTCTCTGTACAGTGCTGCGGAATCAGTGGCGCTATATAAATAAATGGTGATGATGACGATGAAAATAAACATTGCATGTATGAGACACACATATCAATTCAGACCAAAAGGGGCATCAGTCAATTTCCTGCAGACATGGGTTCCTGGAGAGAGGTAGCAGCTGCCTAACTGGGAAACAGATTTGTAGATGCAGCCTGCTGCTGTGTTTTCACATTGGGACTTATTTAATAACACGGGGCAAAAAGCGACGATGTGCTGTAACCCGTGACAACCAATCACTTCCAGCCTTTAGTTCAGTGTACACATTATCTGGTTCCACAAAGACGTGTAGAGAAAAAAAACATAACCGATAATCAGAAAAGAAAATAGAAACATTTGGGAATGTACCAGTAAAGGTCATGATTTTCTCAGGAGTTGTAAGACTCTGGGCCTGATTCATTAAGGAAAGGAAAGCGCAAAAAAAAAAGGAGTAACTTTGCACCTTGGCAAAACCATGTTGCATTGGATGGTGGGAGGGGGAGGTAAATTTAAAACTTGGGGACATATTTATAGTTGGGATAGGGCATGTCCTAGTTCAATTTTATATTTCAGTGTAAAAATAAAGCTATCAAGTATTTGTGTGCCAGTATTTTCCGTACGTGCAAAATAATAAACTAATTTGCACCCTTTGCATTGTAACATGTTTTGTCCAGGAGCAAATTTACTTCTTTTTTTTGCTTTACTTTCCTGAATGAATGAATCAGGCCCTATGTCTTTATCTAAGTTAATATCTTTTGCCTTTTCTCATTTGCATTTTTTGTGTCTGTACTTTGTATGTGTCATTTTGTTACTTTTCTTTTTTTTGTAGGAATCACTTGCTGTGGTACTGACAGATCTGTTGTATATTTTGTTGTTGTTATGATTCTTTAGATGTGTTTGTAAATATTCTTTCACTTCTTACATTATGGATCTATTTTTTGGCAAATGAAGACTATACTATTTTTTTATTTGTTTTGGTGCTTGGTGTGTTCTTTACCTTTAGTGTTTGGGTTCCCCTATCTTTATTACTCAAAATATGAGAATCATACGCTTGATGTGTCTAATTGTGTTCACATACAGCATTCAAAATTATTATTATTATCCATTTATCTATATATAATCAACATATTACTCAGAGAAAGTTAATTCATATCAGTCCCTGCCCTAGTGGAGCCTACAATCTAATTCCATATCACTGTTAGTTAGTTGTTCGTTATGTACTTTGTCTATTATATCTTATGTTTGTTTGTTTTTTTTTGTTTGTTTGCATTATTGTTTTATGCTTTTTCACTGTTTTGCATTTTGCCTTTGCTTGCTTTATTATTTTGCTTGTTGGACTTTTTATGTTTTATGTACTGTGTTCCATTTCCTCCGCTATACAATGCTGCAGAATGTTTTGCCACCTTGTATATAACGATAATAATAATAATAATAATAATAATAATAATTTGCTGTAGTAATTCCAGCTACCCTGTTCAGTTCTGATTTGCGCCACTGGAAATCTTTTAAAGCTGATCCAACGCTAGTCAATAAGTTGATCAGGCTCGGCGCTCTTTTTATGGCCATCCACATGGCGATTCCAGACCATTTAAACCATTTTATTCCAAATTGCAGTGTGCCTGGGCACCTTAGCGCAGGATGCATATTTCCCAGGATGAAGGTTCCTGATAAACTCAAATATACAGGATTAGTGAAAATAGGAACCTAGGGACTGAGTCATTAAGGAGAGCAAAGCATAAAAAAAGGAGTAACTTTGCACCTGGTCAAAACCATGTTGCATTGGAGGGGGAGGTAAATTCAAAATGTGATAGCAGATTTAGTTGGGGTAGGACATGTCCTATAGATCAACGTTAAATTTTATTGTAAAAATTAAGCTATCAAGTATTTGTGTGCTAGATGAATATACAGCCAGTACTTAACTTATGTGCAAAATAATAAACTAATTTGCACCCCTTGCATTGTAACATGGTTTGTCCCGGAGAACATTTACTTCTTTTTTTTCCCTTACTTTCCTTAATGACTCAGGCCCCTAGAGTTGTTGTATTGCATTTGGCACCTAAAAGGAAGCAAGGGTGGATGTTTCTAAACAAACATTGTGTCAGATGGGTGTAAGTTTCTGCTGCAATAAACATTTAACGCATTATGTATCTCTTAGATAGAAGTAATAGCAAGCTACATAAAAGCTCATTGAAGGTCCAATCTGCATGAAAAATCTGGTCTTGGGGAATTTGTGTTGTTTTTTTCCATGCAATAAAGTAAATAAATAAACATTACAAGGACAACGTGAACCAGCGATAACTGCCAGAACCCCGTTCATATAGAGCAACATTTACTCATTTATATTGTTTTATTTTTTTAGCTTCCTTCTATGTTTTTCAGCAAGGCATTGTGGACCTCATTTAGACTCGGACGCAAAGTCCGTTTTAGGCGCATCAAACACAAAAACACTATCACGCATGTGCAGCAAGCACCATATCTGCCTGCATCTTGGACGCAATTAACACTTGCGACAGCTTGCGGCTCACTACGAGAGAAAGGGCGGAACGCGGAATTGTGAGGGCGTGACCCTGTAAGCAAATCCAAGACGCAGTGAGGCGCAGACGCAACACATGTCAAAAAAGGGCTAAAACTGCGCGGCAGGAATTAGGTGGCACAAGCGTTTAGCTGCAGGAACTGCTCGCAGCTTGGTAGGGTATTAAGAGTGGGACGCAACTGGGGTTGCTTGCCACTTGTATTACTCTACCTAGCTGCGGCACACTCCCACTCCTACACGAACTTTGCGTTCGACTCTAAATGAGGTCCTGTATCTACAATTCCTACGTGTAATGACGTGTTCTCTGTGTAAAGCTGGGTACACCTCTAGGCAGTTATGGTGCAGATCACATGATTCACGACCGTTTGGTCAGATATTTCAAGAGTGTGTACCCTCCTGCGATCATTGTGTATCGTAGTGCTCCTCAATCAGTGCGTCGCTTCCAACAGGAGAAAAAGCACAAGATTTATGGCGGTACATGGGTCATACTATGGTTAACTGGAAGACCTTGTCTTTAGGAAATCATTTCACCATTTGTTCCATATGTTTTCTTTGTAAAATATTTTAATGAAATAAAGAGTTCATTATTATTATTATTATTATTATTATTATTATTATTATTATTATGTTACGGGGTTGACACTTATGAATGTATCGCGTACATGTGATGTTTCCGCAATCAGTAATTCCTGCTTTTTTTTTTTGTATATTTTTGCTTTTGGTGACGCTGCGGAATTCTGGGAAGGGCTTAGTTGTACCGAGGGTGAGAAATGTTTGCAGAGCAGTGGTGTATCGCACCAAAGCACATGGCATCTGTTGATTTGTTTTTTTAAAATTCCTAAAAATCACCATCAACGATGGAATGATGTCGGGCACATGTGGGAGTGTGTACGCGCTCACCGCCCTCTGTCCAACACTTCTGCCAATAGTTCCTCCAACACATTGCAGCAGTGTAGGCAGATATCTATGGAGTATGTACAGAGTTATGATCTTTACAGCAGTTGGTTATGTGAGATGAAGAGCACGGATCTCAGGGTAAATTGTGTAGGTGTGTACACATGATTCAACATGCTCAACGGGACTTTCAGTCGTTGGTGAAATCGTTACAGAAATTGCATCTGGAGTAAGATTGCATAAGTGTATACCCAGTTTTAGATACTGGGTATACATCTTTGTCTAGATGATGGAAAGACTTTAGTGAAAGAGACCGAAGGAATCAAGATGGATAAGTGGGGCGCTTAGTTAAAGTTGAAGAGGGCGTGTGCAACACATAAAGAAATGTTAAGGTGTAAAATCCCTTTAATCTGTTGTGCTAGTTGAAAGATTTCCTTTAGAACTTGTTGACAGACGTGCGCTGGTACAATGGGTAAAACACATTAATACTAATGCATGATTTAAATGGGCCTTAGTTATGTGTTTTAAAGTTTTTCATGTACTGCGCTTTTACCAATACAACATGTTGTACTGAGAGTGTGCCAGAGGCGTGAGAAATAGGTCAGTCTAGACTGTACTGGTAAAAGCGCAATGCATGAAGAGCGCATGATAAATGTATGACTAAAACGTGTCTAAAAGTGCTCTTGACTTTGTGCAACATTTACCTATTGTCCCAGTAAATATCTGTGAATGAGACCTTGAAGGGGGATGTCTAAATTTACCTTACAAGCAAGTTTGTTTATATATCCTTCCTTCGAATTAGTATTGGGCGATAACAAAAATATCAATACCAGTAACTTGATCACAGTAACTGTAGCAGTACTGTGTATATAATATATATAAATGTATATATACTTCCGCCACTGTATATATACATAGATGTGTATATATATATATATATATATATATGTATATATATATATATACATTGGCAGAATATTTATATTTCTGACTTTTATACCCCCCCTCCTCTAAAATTCACGACATTACATAGCGGGGAACAGGGCTTGATGACACGAATCTCGTCATTAAGCCCCTACTCTATTGGGCAAACGCAGGATTTGTAGAGGGGGAGTTTCCTCACCCCGCCGCCAGTGGGCGTGGCCAGCATGCATGGGGGCGTGGCTATAATATTAGACAGTGCTTGGCTGCTCTCCAACTCTTCCTATCCCTATAATATACATGGGCAATGCTGTGTGCACTACTGTTAGGTGCACGCAGCTCTCTCTTTTCAAGCAGAGCCGTGTGAAGCAGGGAGCAGGGTCCAGTCACCTCAGTTATACAGTGCCTCAGGCTTGTAGGGGGGTTTCCAGGCAATAGGAAACCCCCCATCTCGGTTTGCCTATGATATATATATATATATATAATACAGTTGCAGAAGTATGGCAATATATGGTGCCCATTTCTCCTCCTGCATATATCTATGTGTGTATGTATATCCAAATTAAGGCAGTGTGCTACTAGTGTTTCGGCCAGCTAGTGATTCCCTTCGCTCCATGCCCTGATGAAGGTCATCAGGTGACGGAGACGTTGGTGCACAATGAGTGACACTTTTGATTGACCATACATGTATATGATATTTTTATGATATCTGGCAGTGGAATAGAGTAATCTTCCCTCTTGCTTTTTGGTTCAGATGGGTGTTTTCTATGCCTTGACTTTTTTTGTGTAAACTTGTCAGTATAGGCAGGTTAGGTAACATCCAGAGAGGGGGAGATGTGTCTTGTTGCTGCCTGTGAGACATGAACATGTCACTATGTGCAGGCCTGGTTGCCATGGAGACGTACTGGGCCTTTGAAGGAAATCACAGACTGGAATCGTAGGCCTCATGCAGGATCCTGCATCCTACTTTTTACAAAAGCCACAATTTCTTACTTTACATGCAAAGCAGAGCAATGGAAATAGCTAATATATTGGTGCTTACAGGGGAAATGCAATCCATATAACATTTTTTATAATCTTCTGTACAATTAAATACAATGTAACAGGTCTTTTTATTTCAATATACAAAAACACACCAGTAAGTTATTTTATGACCAGACACAGGAACATAATTTTTTGCTTTATTTTTTGAAGTCTTGTGCTTAGTTTTGCAGCATTGTGCCTATGTTGCTGGGACAATGCAAGATCAACAGAATTTGCAATTCAAAATGGGCAGTTTGGGGATTTCCTTTCGCGTGATCCTCTCTGCAGGCAGTACAGGATTACTGAATCACAGAGCGGTCTGTGTGCACCTCATATCTTAATGTGCCACAGCTGGTACATGAGAACACGGAGACGATGCAACCAGGGTCGCCAAGAGGAATTTCGGGCTGCGGTACAGAGACTTTTTGGGGCCCTTTGCATAGCCACTGGGGGAGGGGGTGTTACAGGTTAGTGGTACTGTGTAGCTGCCCCCCACCTGAATGCAGCTAATTGTTGTCACACATTAAAGCTGGGTACACACTACACTGTTTTCGTCCAATAATCGGCTCAAACAGCTGACATACGACCGCTCGTTCAAAAGTCGGGTCAGTGTGTACAGTGACACGATGGTCGAAAGTCTGCCCAAATGGACGATTCTCGCCTCATTTGGTCGGTCGTACCGTTTAATATTTTCGTTCCAATCTCGTTTCCGCTGTGTAGTGTGTATAAACTTCCGACCGATCCACAACAGTGAGTACGAAATTACAGTCATTGCTCACGACAATATGGCTGTAAAAAGTCGCTAAAGGGACGTCTGCTCTTCCCTTTATTGTCCTAAATAAGGCTAGTGTGTATGCAGTCCATGGACCGAGCGATCGGAACATCGGTCGCATGTAAAATTGCTCTGCATAAAAAGTTGGTCGAAATTTCTGTAGTGTGTACCCAGCTTAAGAGGTTGGGGCAATTCAATTACCCTCAAGGTTCCGCAGTAGTCTTATGTTTCCGCATGCTGTTTAGTAATAATCTTCGCTCAGTTTTGCTCAGGGGTGCAAGCAAAAACGAGCAATGTTATAATTACTGTAGTTGCTGTGTTACGCGCATAAACCATACTTGCCAACTCTCCTGGAATGCCCGGGAGACTCTCAAATTCCGGGTAGGTCTCCCAGACTCCCGGGAGAACTGACAATTCTCCTGCATCTGCCCACTTCCTAGTGAAGTGGGCAGATTTGCAGCCTCCATAATGCAATTCTCCGGGAATCGCATCATTTTGGCCTGCCGCCCATGCTAAAATGTTGCATTTGTGGTGTTACGTCATGGGGGCAAAATGGTGCAATTCGCGGAGCCCCGCCCCCTCACACCCACCTCTATACCGAGACTCCCGGAGGCCAATCGTTAAAGGTTGGCAACTATGGCATAAACTTAATGTATGAGGCTAATACGGAACCTCGTGTCTCATTTGATCGCCGCATGCGTTTCACGTCAACCGCTGGATCTTTCATTTCTTATTAATCACCTATGCTCTCTCAGTAGAAGAAGATACTTTTCATTCTGCGAGTTGTTGAGGTTTTCTGCAGGGCAAAGCCGGCAAATTAGTTGTTTGTTGTGACTGATGCAGGACGAGAGGTGCAAAACTATTTTTTTTCAGATTTGTCTTGTGCCATCCGTTTATAAATGACCCCAAGGGCTAGATTTACTAAGCTGCGGGTTTGAAAAAGTGGGGATGTTGCCTATAGCAACCAATCAGATTCTAGCTTTCATTTATTTAGTACCTTCTATAAAATGACAGCTAGAACCTGATTGGTTGCTATAGGCAACATCCCCACATTTTTAAACCCGCAGCTTAGTAAATCTAGCCCCAAGTGTTGCTATTATTTTTAATAATTTCTAAGAAATCATAATTCAGAAAAGCAGAATAGCTGACAAGACACGTATAATTCATAGATTGAAAAAAATACTTCTGGTTTAAGGGGAAGCATAGGGCTTATGTCTGTGTTACTTTAGTTGAGATATTCTGTTTCAAGTTTTCCCCCCCCTCACTTTTTTCTCACCTTGGCAGCCAGGATACTTGGATTCATGACCCCTATAAAGCTGTTTCCCTTTCCTCTCAGCGTGACTCAACATGCTTTATACATCTATATATCTTTTATATCGTCTCATCAAAGCGGATTGCTTTAAAGGTAAGCGGATGTAGGACGTACTGTACAACTACTGAAGTGATTTAAAAACAGTAAATAAAATCAGTATGCGTAAATAGAGTTATAATATCTATATTTTAACCTTTGTTTATATAATATCTATATATAATGCAGCGATTGACAGGTAATTTTTTTTACTCATTCACATCAGCTGTTGTACTTGGGGAGCTTGCAGTCACGCGCTAACATTATTCTACCAGTGCGTTCTTTTTATTCTTAGCACACATCACAATAGTTTAAAAGCCACACACATGACAATATCAGACCATTTTGGCCAGAGTTGGAATTAGCGAGCTGTGGGCCCCGGTACGGGGAGGAGGGGCCCACAGCTCGCTAGTTTCCCATGCAGCGGGACCCATTATTTCCATGGGCTCTGGTGCACCACACCTACTGCATTGATGGTAGTTCCGCCATTGATTTTGGCTACACTGCCAGCGCAATCCATGTGTTGACAGATTTAAGCATGTTAAACCATACTTGCCAACTCTCCCGGAATGTCCGTGAGACTCCCGGAACCCGGGTCGGTCTCCTGGACTCCTGGGAGAGCAGGCAATTGTCCCGCATACGGCAAATACGTGGCCAAAATAATGCGATTTGCGATGAATCACGTTATTTTGGCCCCGCACCAAAACATAATTTTCGACGTGGAGGCGGGGCCAAAATGACGCGATTGACCGCGCTCCGCCCCCTCCTGCACTCTAGTCACTCCCCCTTTCCGGAATCTCCCGGACTTCAGTACCTAGAAGTAGGCAAGTATGTGTTAAACCATTAAACCTCGAAGTATGTCATTGTATTCTTCAGGACACCGTTTGTTTCTTAGTTACGTTTAATCAACATTTAATTATAATAGCCATAGGTAGAGTCTTCCTACCCGTAGATTGTGGCAGTGTATTACCATTCAGAGGCAAGGGTTAGCGGGCACTGTTAGTACCTGCCTGAGATCAGTGTAATACGTTGGCAAAATATCCAGGTGAGACGTTCCCACATATACCTGTATATATGGACAATGTATTACAAAGGCTGATCGGTATTAGTTTGGTCAATACAACCACAGAGTTGAGATTGTAGAGCTTGACTGGCCGACCCGTGGTTCTCCCGGTGCTGTGGAACTACAAGCCCCAGCATGCTTTGCCAGTGGAAACCCAGCTGCTAGCGGCAGGATATGTTGGAAATTGTAGTTTCAGGACACCAGGAGAGCCACAGTTTAGCCAGGTCTGCTGTAGACGGATAAGTGTATTCCTCCAAGCTATATAACAGCATATACAGTGGAATGAACAGCTGATAGCAGGAAGATCCACTTATCTTCACTGTTTGTATGACCCAGTCACCGGCAGGTTTCCTGATAGAACAGGAAAAACACTGTTGTTTCCGCTGAAGAGATAATATTTTCCACACAAACATGTTCCCACTGTGGACACGGAGGGTGACGCCAGACTGAGAAAGGGCGAATGTGTTCATTCCAAGTTCTTGCAAAAGCAGGTGTAGGAAGTTATGGTCAAAAAGAGCCAATTTCTTCCAGCTAAAATGAAAAGGAATATCTTCCCCTCCCTTTTGTTTACCTTTATGTAGCAGTTATTTAAAAATAATAGATTTGAATTCATCTGAATGAGCTCTAGTAATTGGATTTCTTATTGTGTTGGGATCAGGGCACTTTCCTCAATCATCTTATTGCATCGTACATATATCACACAAGACACTGCAAAAAATTTAATTCATGCACTCATCATCTCCCGCATTGACTATTGCAATTCCCTCCTTACTGGTCTTCCCAAAATCAGACTTGAACCCTTACAATCTATTTTGCACGCTGCGGCTAGATTGATTTTCCTTGCAAGCCGTTCTTCCTCTGCTGAGTCACTCTGTCAGTCCCTACATTGGTTGCCTGTTTTTCAATTAATCCAATATACATTTCTTCTACTAACATACAAGGCCTGTCTTTCTTCCCTCCATCTTTCCCTCTTCCCTTCAATAATAATAAATTATTACAGTGTTGGGCGCACCCCCCCGATTGGAGTTTCTCCTTTATCGGGTTCACAAGTGATTATCATATTAAGTATTCACAATAATCTGCCTAGTGCGGTTTTTCTACCCCAGTCTAACATACAAGGCCGTCACAAAATTGCACCGACATACATCTCACTTTTCTCAAATTATCTCCCAACTCAACACCTCCGTTCTGCACAAGATCTGCGTCTCTCTTCCACTCTCATCACATCCTCTCATTCCTGGTTACAGGACTTTTTTTCTGGGCTGCACCCACTTTGTGGAATTCCCTCCCTTGCACAATAAGACTTTCCTCTAGTCTTCAAACTTTCAAGCGTTCTCTGAAAACCCACCTCTTCAGACAAGCTTATAATATTCCTCTATCACCCTCTTACCCTCCCTAGGTTACCCTATTACCACCCTCTACACAACTAACACAAGACAACAACCCTCTGACCAACATTGCTGTGTGACTGAGCCTACAGCCCACTAAATACTTTTTACCATTGCATTCTATCTGGTCCAATATGCAATATGATGTAGCACTTACCCTTGTGTATCAAATTTCCATTGTCCCATAGATTGTAAGCTTGCGAGCAGGGCCCTCTTACCTCTCTGTATGTATTACACAGTATTGTTTTATTACTGTCTGTTCCCAATTGTGAAGCGCTACGGAATTTACTGGCGCTATATAAATAAATGTTGATGATGATGATTGTTATTGTTCTGTTACGTTGTGAGCGTGCTCTGGATGTTCAAACAAATCTGTCCTTAAATTGTTGTGTTTCTGTTTAAAGTTCCCATCTTATAAATTACCCAGCGACTATGCTTGTTCTTCATCCTGGGCACAATTTTTAAAGAGACAAAATGTAAATGTTGTATATAAATGGTTAACTGCAGTCACACAGCCGGCTGACCCTGCTCCCTCTGCAGCTGATCCTGCTCCCTCTTCATGCTGACTACACCCAATGCATGGACTGGCCTTGCCCCTCATTCAGCGTATTAAGTGGTGGGCCCCTGCTTTCCTCAGTTGGCCCTCCAAATCCCAGTCTGACACTGTCTAACCCTCTAACATGACCAATTCCAGCTGCTCCAAATGATCATATTGCAGTGTTCTGAGCTGTATTCGGTTGTTTAAAAGGGAGTTGTTTTTTTTAAATGCCGATGAATTAATTAAAGCTAATGTAATTAAGACAGGAATACAAGTGGGAAGTTCAGGAGCATGACCATTTGTACCTTGTGAAATGCGTTATGTTGAATGCTGAAATATACATTGGGTCATTACTGATATAAATGTGCAGTAAGGCTGGGTACACACTACAGGACTTTCGGGCCAGTCACACAATAAACGACCATTCGGCCCGGTATCGCATTAGTGTGTACGCTCTAACGATGAACGATTATGCAAAGCACATCATATTTTTTCATTTGATTTTTAAACCAAACTACAAATCTCGTTCAATGATCGAACTATGTCGTTCCATTTCTGCAGTGTGTATGCACTCAGGACCGGCAGTGTCCATAGATCTCTATGGAGTGTGCAGAGTCACCATCTTTTCAGCCGATGGTTTTGACAGATGAAGAGCACAGATCTGAAGGTAAATCGTGTAAAATGTGCTTAGTGTGTACACATGAATCGGCTGCTGATCGGGACTTTTCATTTTCAGTCGTTGGAAAAATCATCATGGATATTGCATTGGGAGAAATTTTGTATAGTGTGTACCCAGCCTAACCCATAGTAACTAACCAGACAATTGCTTTAATTGTCTACTCTCTAGACTGGTCAACGCTGCTTGCTGATTTGCAGGGCATTGTTCACCTTGGATGATCTGAGCCAGTTAACACACCACAGAACACTATGATAACACTATTATTCCCTTCCTTTGCCATAGATCTAAATCTAAAACATGTCTCTTGTGTGAAGGAGCCAGTTCATTCCCAAACATGAAAGACGTCTTTTACTGCTGATACATAGATGCTAGTTTGTGTGGTCTTCTAGGGAAAAAAAAACTTCCCGCTTTTGTAATTATATCCAAATGTGATTCCCACAGCAAAGGACTAGTGAACATCTGTCAGTTTAATCAAACGCACGCTGTATCACCTGCAAATGAATCTGTGTGCAAGGAACTTTAACCTCTTCTATGGTGGTTTAAAGAGCCAGTGAAGTTACTTCTTAGTGCTATACATAATGCCTGAGCTTACTAATATTTATAATGTAACTGATGTGTTTAGTTTACACCATACTTGCCTACTTTCCTGGAATTTCCGGGAGGCTCCTGAATTTCAGGGGGAGTCCTCCCGCAGTCCTGGAAGAGTAGGCAACCCTCCCGGATCCTAAAAAATGCTGAAATTCACAGCATTGAATATCAGGGGCGGGGCTTAATCACAACATAAAATCCCGTCCCCCGCAGTTCAATGACGGGAATTTCACTATTTTATAGTGGGGGCGGAGCTATGGTGACTCAAAGATGACACCACGCCACCTCCTACCCCTGTCACATGATCTTTCCTCTCGGATCTCCCGGAGGACAGAGTCACAAAGCTGGCGAGTATGGGTTACACCTGGTCAGCATGCTTTCGGTCCTGTCCCTCAGTGAGAGCAGTCATTGGTTGGAGGATGGTGCTTCTCTATATTGTAGCAGTGCAAAGCCAGAGCTTGTGTGATTGGTTAGCAAGTTTGTGCGGGAAGCTTGCATGCATTATTGTCAACAATATTTGTATGTATAAAGGTTCTAAAGTTTGATAAACAGGTTATCTGACCCACAGTTTTATATCTGAATTTAGTCCTTCCCGTTGTTTGCATCCCCATAACTGTGTGCACCGACATTTTACCACCTTGACAAAAGAATAAGTGCGTCACTTTTCTTTTCAGTCGGTCTGACCAGTTAAATTGAAAATGTAGACACCACCTAGGCTGAAAATTGGTTCAGCCCACAGAATAGCTCCCTTCACTGTATATAGGTAGGACAGTCCAGAATTTTGGTGGCCTGTTCTTGTCTGGACAGGGCATAATTTTGGGTGGGTCTGGGTGAGGTTTGGGGAGGATTTGCACATGGCTTAATTTGCCACGATTTTTCAATGGCTGCCTTTGGCAGTTTTGAAGTACACGGTAAATAAAATAAAATGAAATCATTTTTGCTAAATTAGCAACAAAGCCAGGCTGAGCGGACACGGATTGCACTGACCGATCAGAGCAACCTGGCAGATACCCAGACTCAGTGGATTGATATTAGCCTGATCTTTTTCTTGTCACTACACTAATCTCATCCTCCCCCTCAGGCTTTCCTAGTGACTGATTTGCAAATGAACGTGTCCAAGTCAACAACTGATGTGAAAAGCGCTGGTTTTATTCATATATCTTCACAGCAAGAGAAGTGCCAGAGCTGTGAATGATTTAGGGAAATCTTATGTCAACAGGAGACTTCATGTTGTGGGAATCTGGTTGGTCACTTTTTTGTGCACTTGTAAGTTGCCGTTGTTTCCAGCATATGAAGCACGGAATCTCACCACTCATCTGGACTGCTGGGACCTGTAGTACCCCTACCACCCACAGTGAAACTAAATACTACATTGAATATATCCCCAAAAATCCCTTTGTGGGGATGTCACTTTGATGGACAGCATTCTTTCATTATTTATTTTTGATGATACTTTATTGATTTTATTGCATTGTTCTTATTATTTTCCATATTTTTCATATCTAATATGTCATAATTAGAACAAAACATTACTGATATATTCTCCTGTTCCCCTTTCTGTTCTAAAGCATTATATTTCTAAGGCTCTACTTACCATTCCTGTTTGCATTATTTGTTGTGCTGTTTGATTAGAAATGTATTCACTGAGTCACCTGTGAATTTCTTATTCCCTGGGACACAGTTACCCACTGTGCCTGGCGCTCCTCCTTGTACCGACTGCCTTCTCACAAGGCCTTTCAATTCTAATGCGCGAAAAGGCTAGCCGGGTCATACATCCGCATATTCTCCAAGACTGGCCCAGAGAAGTGGTAAATTAATCCTACACACTCTATGATACTCAGCTGCCTCAGCGAGATTTACTGATAAATTGCGGCTATATCATATATTGTTGAATTGCTGCAACAAAAGATCATTATTATTATGACTTTTTAATCAGTACACCCCATGTCCTGTCCGCCAGAGATTGGTTCCGCAAGGGCTGGTGAGCGGCAGCAGTGTCAGGTCATTGGAGGACTTGTAGTTGCTGGCATGCAAGCCACAGGTTGGCCATTTCTGCCTTTTCAGATTTAAAGGGAGATTCTAACTTCAATGAAAAAGTAAAGGGATGTTTATAACAAATCCCTTTGTAGGTTTTGTTCTACAAACTATTCCAGGATCCTGGTTTGTCCTGGAGCCGGTGGTAATCGCTATTCCGACTCTGCGAAGCCATTGCCGCTTTAAATTCCGTAATTTTAATGTCGCTCTCTTTAGTGATGTCTCAGTTAAGTGCCGGCTGTCAGTCTCTTTGCAATTGAAAGAAGTCTGCATTACTGTCTCTATTATTGTAAATCTACCTTTAAAGCGTGTCTATGTTGTTGTCATCACAATTTTTTTTGGTCTATTTCCTCCTTGTTGGGCTTCTCAGAGTCAGAATAACATACCCCACCACCCAGGAGCATGGTGAATGTCACTAGATTGTGTAGGCAGCTTTAGTTGTGGTTAACTACCTTATCCATGAGGCCAGGCAGAGTGGGTCTCTCAGTCAGACTGACATGCCAGGGGGTGGAGACAACTTCTGGGGCATACAGCAAGGCTTAATCGCTGGTTGTGAATGACAGCCAGCCAGTCAGTAGACATGCAATACACTGATGGGGGATACAGTGAGCTGTTACCTAGTCAAGTGTCGCATTATAATATATTTAAATGACATATTTTAATTTTGAGATCACTGGGACATCCCTTAAGATGCACATACCTGTATCCAAGCTGGGATTGTTCCACGTTGTCATGTTTAATCATGCAGAGTGGTCTTCTGCTGAATGGGAACTGGTGGGGGGAGGGTGCTGACAAGGCTGGAAACACAGGTAGGGAGTTAAAAGCAAAACCATCTTCACATTTAGTGGGGCAGAAAGTAATTGCAAGAAAAAAGTGCCAGGATGTTGTCTGAGTGGCTTTATTTCTGCTCCACTAAATTTGCATTGTAGTTTTTAACCCTTTGATACAGTTTAGGTTTTCTTTGGTGAAGCTTTTGCATTGTATTTGTTTATTTTTTTTATGTATGAGACAGTTTATACATTCAGTCACAATAATCACATGTAAAGCTCGTGAACACAACATTGGTGTTGGGAGTTGGACATTTTTTAGTTCATTTGCCTTTTTTTTGTTTTGTGGACAATAAGTCTGAATATTTGTTTTCTGTTCTGTCTGGATAAAGATCCATCTATAGGAGTCAGTAACACTCATTTACAGGCATTGCTTTCAATGCAAAATTGGCACTAAGCCACATCAACCAATCAGACACTTGCTTTCATTGTCAGACATAAACTAGTCAGATAAAAAGCTAATTACTGATTGGTTGTTGCTGTGATTCAGAATAAACATCTAAATATGATATTGGTAAATAAGCCTAGTCAGTTCTGTCTGATCCCTACCACTCCCTTCTCCTTTCCATCCTCCTCCTCTCTAAACAAATGTCTGATAAGAAAGTATAATACTTCTATATGCAATATATAGAAGAAAAGTGGGTTAGGGGAGTTATTAGGCTCACACATATAACAAAAGTCCTTACATGTATACCTAACATCTATTCAGACGCAATCATGGCAAAATAAGCCAATCTACGCACCCAGCCTGACCAACCTGCCATCTTTCCGACCAATCACAACCACTTTCGGTTGAAGACCACCCCTTCAAGTGGAGATGTTGCCCATAGCAACCAATCAGATTCTAGCTGTCATTTTGTAGAATGTACTAAATAAATGATAACTAGAATCTGATTGGTTGCTATAGGCAACATCTCCATTTTTTCAAACCCGCAGTTTAGTAGTTATACCCCAAAATATTAAACTCTGCAGTAGTTAGCTTTTTTAAAGAGATTGAGAGAAAGAGAGCTATATTGTGATTTCCACATTGCATACAGTTGTATCCAGAAATCAGCTTTGTGTTGTATTCCAGGCAACGAAAATAAGCAAGTCTGCATTATGATATAACAACATGGCTGAATATTGCAGAAGGATTGATGAAAAGGCAATATATTTAGTAACAATTACAGTATTTACTTCCTGATGCAGTATGACATTAGTGTGATTATTCCAATATTCTTCTGTGTTACCTATTTGTTGTTATCAAGACCATGAAATTGATTTTCTGTCACTGGTCGGTAATCACGGAATGGACAGGCTACTTATGACTGACATCGTTATATTATACAACAACAATTTTGACAAATTGAAATGGTAATTCCACCAGTTAAATTAAACTCGAAATAGCAGTTTAATATATAAGTAATGAATAAAATTCAAATAACGACAACTCTTAAAGATTTAAAGATGCAAAGAAACATACATATATGCATTCAGGGAAATGTACACTTTTTAGAGGTTACTTGGGATACATAGATACACAATCGGGGGTTCCTTATAATAACATTGGGAAGAAATAGAGTATACAGAGGCAATATGACTATAAGTAATTTATATCTACTTCTAGACACATGGGAGTAAATGTATCAAGCTGAGAGTTTTCCGGCGGGTTTGAAAAACCAATCAGATTCTAGCTATCATTTATTTAGTACATTCTACAAAATAATAGCTAGAATCTGATTGGTTGCTATAGGCAACATCTCCACTTTTCAAACCCACCGGAAAACTCTCAGCTTGATACATTTACCCCATGGCCACGAGAGTCAAAGGGCCCAATTCATTAGGGAAAGTAAGGCAAAGAAAATTAGTACATTTTCTACAGGACAAAACCATGTAACAATGCAAGGGGTGCAAATTAGTTTATTATTTTGCACATCAGTTAAATACTGACTGTTTTTTCATGTAGCACACAAATACTTTATAGCTTTATTTGTACACTGAAATTTAAAGTTGATCTAGAACATGCCCTACCTCAACTATAAATCTGTCTTCACATTTTTAATTTACCTCCCCCTCCAACGCAACATGGTTTTGCCAAGGTGCAAAGTTACTAATTTTTCTTTCCTTTCTTTAATTCATCAGTTCCATAGATCTTATCATAACCACTTGTCCAGAATGTCATCTGAGGTTTTAAAGCCATTTATCTTCCAGATTGTCTAATATGAAAAACATTTCTTCTGGCTCGTTTACCATACGCTATTTAATTTCCCAGTTTAGGAGACATAATTTAATACTTATCTGTTGACTATTGTTAAAGGGCTAAGAAAAAATATTGTTTCCCCAATACAGATACAAGAATGAAGATTTTAAAGGGATCACACTGGTCCTTCTCAGGCGCAGATACTCCAGTCACCTCTTAGGGCGATGTTCCTATGGGTGAAATGCGTAACCTCATGGATGGCTGAGGAGACATTTTTTTGGCTGCTTCAAATGATACAAGAGGTTTCCATAGTCACAATGACTGGGACTGTCTGAAAGTGTGCAGAGTCAGACCTGTGACTATTTTTTACATCACATCGGGCGTCACTTGATCTAATGTCGCTGCAATGCTTAAAAAAAAATCCATTCCACCCATGTTATAATCCACCACTGCGGAGGCCAGAAATCATGATATCACAGTGACCCAGTCCGAAATTCACAGGAATCCTACAGACACATAGGCAAACCAAGGAGGGGTTTCTAGTGCCTGGAAACCCCCCTCCAAGCCTGGAGTACTGTATACTTGAGGTGGCTGGACCCTGCCCCCGCTTCACACGGCTCTGCTTGAAAAGGGAGAGCTGTGTGCACCTAACAGTAGTGCATGCAGCATTGCCCAAGTATATTATAGGGATAGGAAGAATTGGAGAGCAGCCAAGCATTGTCTAAAATTATAGCCACGCCCCCATGCATGCTGGTCACGCCCACTGGCGGCGTGGTGTGGAAACTCCCCTCTACAAATCCTGCGTTTGACCCGAGACAGAATGTGTCCTCCAGGCAGAGTAGGCTACTCTCCCACATCCCGCTTCATTTTCTTGTGAAATGGGTGGGGCCTTGAGGCCGCAAATCGCGATGTTGGGCAGCAGGGGGCGGGGCAGTGATGCCGCAAATCGCGTTGTCGCATCTCCTGCACTTGTCTTTCTTCAGGAGAAACAAAAAGTAGCCAAGTATGAAATATTGAGTTAGATTTACTAAACCTTCTAAAAAGGAAAAGTGTAGCTGTTGCCCATAGCAACCAATCAGATTCTAGCTACCATTTTCTAGAATGTCCTAGATAAATGATAGCTAGAGTCTGATTGGTTGCTATGAGCAACACCTCCAGTTTTCCTATTTAGAAGGCTTAGTAGATCTCCCCCATAGTGTTTATCTTACATCACTATTTTCACAACTATGTCCTGACCGTATAATAACTGTTTTGGCTAACTTGTAATGAGTAAAAAAGTGATAATATCTCTTTTAAACCACTTAGCAATTGCATGCCTCAGATTTTTATCAATTACATAAAATAAAGTGTCTGTGGCAGTATTACGGACATGTCTGTGTAGCCTTTCTTACTAAACTATAAAGTGACATGTCAGATACATGTTTGGCCTTTTAGAATACTATTGTTATATTTAGTGTTTTGTTTTTTAATGGTTTTAAATCTGTGGTACATGTGTTCAGAAAGTGTTTTTGCTCGGAAAGACACACAGTTCACGGGCAGGATAGAAGGGGATTTCTGCTGAGTTAGCTAGTGCAGTAGTTTAATCTCTTAATGTTTTCTTTTCCTCGTATGCAGAGTAGATCTGTTTTTCTTGCAGAGTAGAAGCCAAGGTAATCCAAATGCGCCTGCAAATTTAGCATTGAGAATTTCAGATAAGCCAATGAGAGCAGCATTCACTAACTATTATTCTTGTAGAATCTGATAAGTTGGTTCAGCAGCTGCAGTCTAAATTTGGTTAGCACTTAATGCCTTGCAGAGCATAAAGACGCTGTCTGTTCTTTATTGGAAAGTGTTCTTAATTATTTGTAAAACTTAGATACTGCTGTAATGTACTTGTTTTTTTTTTATGTATATTGTTAACAATTTATACTATTCTGAATAAAATAAAAAAGTATTCCAGAACAGTGCAATAAAGTATTCCTTTCAGCCTGGGGGAAATAAACCGATTGTCATGTTCAGAATTTCTTTTTATGTCTGTAGCTTGTTGACATGTTTTGTTTTCTTCTAATATATCATTTAGATCGTAAGCTCTTTGGGACAGGGTCTTTTCTTGGTACAGCTGTAGGAATTTGCCTTTATACTGTGCTTTTTTTTTTCCACCAGGCCTGTCCATTATAATTTTGGAATGCATTACATACATTGGTGGTGTGAAAAAAGAGAATGAAAGTTCAAAGACAGACAGTTGTCACATGCATGAACTATGGGAGGTAGAAGGCTGTGTGCAGCCCAGAAAATATGGAATGTTTGTTAATGATTGTCTGTCGCTGTGTTCTGTTTTAGAATTCATGCAGAACAAGGGCTTAATTTGTGCTAGAGAGCACAGGAAAGCAGCTATAGCACATCTTTTGACCCCATAGTCTTTAAAGCTGCACTACCTCCATAGTGTAGGTCCCCCATCCCCCATTCCTGGAGCCCCCGGGGCCATGTAGCTGTTTTTCCTGGGCACCCTCATTTTTGTTATAGCCCTGAACGAAAAGCAGAGTTGTGTGTAAGGGGGAGGACCCATCACAGATAGTGATTGGTCCTCCCGCTCACCCAATAACCGCCTCCCCTGTTTTTTTGGCCAGAGATGCAAGAGAAACTTAAGACCCCCTGGATATAGGCTGCATGGAGCAGCCCTGCGGCTAAAAAATTTTTAAGTATTAAAGCTGCACTGCCACCGGCTAAAAGGTAATAGTGCACCTTAAATGTTTAAAGAGTTTTCAATGTCCTCTCAGCATAAAAATATCTCAGCAGAAATTCCCTTCTATCCTGTTGACGAACTATGTGTCCCTCCAAGAAAAATGTTGTATGGCATATCTTTTTGAATTACACTTCTTTTTATCTACAAATCACTTGTTGAAGGAGCTCCCGAGAGGGTAGACCCTCCCTACACATGCCGACCAGCTGGAGAGTTCATAAGTTGGGATTCCTCCACAAGGATTACCTGCTTACTGCTGTTTCCTATCTCTGAGTATGTTCAGTCCTTTAGCTATAGAAGTATATTACAGCTCAGAGAGCACCTAGCAATAAATCAGTGTTGTCAAGTGAATAATTAAGCCTAGGTGGCCCCAGTTTGGACAATACCACCTGGACAGTTCTCTATAACAGTAGCAGAGCTATGGGAGTCTGGTTCACCGCCATTGTTAGGAGCCACACATCCTGAAGCCAATCAAGGATCAGAGAAGAATTGGATATTCAGTAAATTTGACTAATCAGAGCTCTTAAAATATCAGGTGTTGAGGAGCTAAGATTTATAATTCTTCTCCACCTTCAGCAGTGATTACTGCTTTTACAGTTTACTTAATTTTGAAATTGAAACCTGGGACACCCATCTGGCATTGAAGTTTTGTTGGGTTTATAGTCTACAGGCTTTGCTTCCTTTCAAAGTCACTAAAATGATTAACAGATACAAACACCCCTAATTGATACTTGTATCAGGAGTGTGGAATTGAGGAAAATAAGCATTCCATGTCCTATATCTCCAGGGGCAGAAAAGGGGACTGTCCTGCAAGAATGTTGGACACCGGAATCTTGTGTTTGTCACATACGTTCTTTGTGCCTTAAGTGAACTCAACTTTTCAATATCTGCATGTTTATTCCACATTATGAGGAAGGTTTTGAGAGCTGGTTCACTGGAAAAAAGATGCTGTAACTCCTCATCATCAGCTATTTATACAGAACCACTAATTCCGCAGCGCTGTACAGAGAACCCACATCAGTCCCTGCCCCATCGGAGCTTACAGTCTAAATTCCCTAACATACTTATACAAACACACACACACATAGCAGCCAATTAACCTACTATTATATTTTTGGGAGGAAACTGGAGCACCCGGAGGAAACCCACACAAACACGGGGAGTACATAACACCTAAGCAATTTAATAAATTACCCCAACATGCAGGAATACACTTCAGAGTCCCGGTTACTGAGGAAAGGTCTGACTGACATCATAAAGCCTCCAAAGTACTTCTCTGCTAGTCATACTACTGCAAAAAAAATGTTATTACTTACACTGTACTAAGTCCATGTTTTTCACGAAAACACATAATCACAGGCTAGCGAGTAAAATAGGCCATAAAAGCTAAGGGGATTTTTAATGAATGACATTAAGCCACATTGGACCATAAGTTGGGCCACCTATTGTATAATTTGTGCCCACAGTCATCTTAAATCTTGTTTCAGACCCATTTATTCTGTCTGTTCACAGATTCTAAACAAACCATAATGGTTTGTTTTTTTGTTTTTTTTAGAATTAGTTTTACCCTTTTAATTGTTTTTATGCTGTCATTAGCTTAGTGGCAATGGTTTCTATGCAGCAATAATGTTTCTCTGTAAGAGAATGGAGCCATTAATGTAGACACATATTAGCATAATGCATTGAGGAAAATGTGGAAACTGATGCTTTGTGGAGTGAAGTGCTCCAATTTTGATACAAAATAGCTGTCTTCCTTGTGAAAGCTGCTTCAGTGTACTTTGTTCATGACTGGCGTTGTGGAAGCCTGGTGGCTCTATAGAATACTTCCTCTACATGAAATACACCATTGATGGCAGAATGATTTGCAGACATTTAAACAGTGGCTGTTCTATTTCTCTGCTGATGCAGCCTGGCACTTAGGTCGGGTTAATCCATTTCCAAACCCTACCCTGGAGGTAATCGTGGTCTTCAGCTATCTCTAGATTATTAGTATTGCCATATTCTAGAAAAGTGGTTATATGGTATAATATTTAGCATTGTGAATCTATTCTGCCTATATAACAAGAGGTACGTGATTACCAACTGGCCCTGGTTTCCCAGGTTTTAAAACTTTGACCCTGGGATTTTTTGTCATGGGAACTGTCCCTGATTTTTTTTTAGTTCTGAACAGTTGCACAATAGAATTTCCCTTTTTCTGCATGTCATATATCATTTTTGCAATTCAGCCTTATTCTCTACGCTTTATATGTTTATATTTATTGTGAACAGGAGAATTTTAAAAAAAAACAGAATGCATTATGTTCAAATTCAGTAAACATGACATGCTGGTGATTGTAGTTCGTAGAGCATGGAGCGTGGTCTGCTTAGATTCCCAGGCTAAGCAGCAGAACATCCCTGGATATTATTGTATAATGTTGGCAGTTATGGAGTTGCTGTCTGTAGATTGTATAGTGTTTTTGTTACAGGACAGGCTAAGTATTAGCCTGAAACTATCAGCTAAAGGCTAAGCAATTAATAGAAACATAACTAGTGGGACAGCTGTTAAGTCCAATGACTTTTTTTCTGACAGCCCTGTACTGAATGGTTTGTATGTAAAATTCCCCAGGCATTTACGCCTGGAGAATTACCTGTTACAGGCTCTGTGAGCGGTAACTATCTACCAAAACGTTCACGTCCTGGGCATGGCAGACCTATGTTTTATTTTGTTGTTAGGAGATGAGGTTTATAATTACAAATTAGTTTCTTCCTGGAGAACCCCTTTAAAGGATCACTGCCAGTAAAATGTTAACGTTCAGCTGCTCCTCCATCTTAGCGGAGTCTTAGGAACTGAACTTTGAAGCAATTTTTTTCCCAGGCAATTCTGTGAAAAAGGTGTCAGCTTATTCTGTGTTTAGAAGTGTTAACCAGCCTAATATGTCTGCCCGATGGGGACCAATAGGAAGCCAGGAGCTCTGATCCATGTGCAATTAGCATATGCCCTTGTTGCACTATAGCAGGGAAGGCTAACCTGTGACACTCCAGGTGTTGTGAAACTACAAGCCCCAGCATGCTTTGCCAGCTATCAGCTAGTTATCTATTGGCAAAGAATGCTGGGGCTTGTAGTTTCACAACACCTGGAGTGTCACAGGTTAGCCATCACTGCACTATAGCAATATTGGAACCCAGGGAAACTGTTCAGTGTGCAGGTCCTGGTGCTGCATTAAGGCTGGGTACACATTTCAGTGTTTCCAGCTAATTATATGGCCAATCAAACGATAAACGAGCGTTCGACCTGATATCACATTAGTGTGTGCGCTGCAACACTAATGACTGATTATCGTTCAAAGCACATCCTATCATTTCATTTTATTTTTAAACCAGACTAAAAATGACGTTTAACGATGAAACGATCTTGTTCCAATTCTGCAGTGTGTATGCACTCAGGACCGGCAGTGTCTATAGATCTCTATGGAGTGTGCAGAGTCACCATCTTTTCAGCCGATGGTTATGACAGATGAAGATCACAGATCTGAAGGTAAATCGTGTAAAATGTGTATAGTGTGTACACATGAATCGGCTGCTGATCGGGACTTTTTTTTTTTTTTTATCGTTGGTGAAATTGTTAAGGATATCGCATCTGGAGAAATTTTGTATAGTGTGCACCCAGCCTTAGAGGAAGGAGCAGCTCAAATAAAGTTAACATTAATACACATTGTGGGATTGCTCCTTTAAGTAATTTCTTTTATGCATACCTTTATATGCTTTATTCAAAATGTTTTGTTTTGTATTAGTGACCTTCTGATGAGATTAATACTTTTGCATTACCATAGCCAAAACAGCTGCTATTATGGCTGCTCTGACATTCCATTGTCTACTGCTGTACTCTGTGTATACAAAATATTTTCATTCAGTTTAGTAGAACAAAAATTAAGTACAAATAATGAAAAACCATAATACATAATGCCTGTTTCCTCTGCCCATAATATGTGTTTCTGAAAAGATAAATTATTCCAGAACTTTATTTTTTATATATTTGCAGAACTCTTTGCTATGTAAAACAGTCTTAGCAATGATTTCTTAGTACATGACTGCTTGTTGAATCGGATATACACCTGAATATATATAACTGATATTCATCTGACACCGTTTAAACTTGATTCCCCTGGACTGGGGCTGGTCTATTTCACCAGGTTACCAGAATCAACAATGAAATATTATAGCATGCAGTAACATGCTGCATAACTTTGAAGGAAGGTGCCCAGGTAGGATGTTATTAAAAACTAAAATGAGAGGTCCCAGGGATGGTGGCATGTGCCCAAGTTGCCCTCCCCACCTCAGGTACAGAGGGCATCAGTCAGACTGAGTCATGTTTTGCTGGGCTGTGACATCATAACTCAGCGCCACACTCCCAGTCCATTACTAATATGGAGGAACAGCAGCTTCACAGGTAAGAAGCTGGTGGCTGCTGCATCTCTGTTGTGGGGTCGCTATTAGGATAATAAAATGAAAACATTATGTCACTCATTCAGTGTTTTAGGCACCCCCTAAACCTTAGCTCCCTCGATGACTCGGTGGACATCCCCTTTAAATACTTTAAAACTTTATTCTCACAAATATCTCCTGTGAGTGTCTAATCCTCTCACAACACACTGGATTGGGTTTGTAACCTAGTGGCAGTCATGCCTGACCCAGTTATTGTGTAACAAGGTGACAAAGAGGAGACAATCACAAACCTCTCATTTAGCCGATAGATGGTACATAAAGATAACATAAATCTGTGTCTATGAAAATGTTTTCAGCTAGAGTGTCTTTAAATTTATGTCTACCTTTTATTTTGAGATTAGAGTGTATTTAAATTTATGTCTACATTTTTTTTTTTGAGGTTAGAGTGCCTTTAAATTTATGTCTACGTTTTTTTTGAGGTTAGAGTGCCTTTAAATTTATGTCCACGTTTCTTCTTTAGAGGTTAGAGTGCCTTTAAATTTATATCCATGGGTTTTTTTTGAGGTTAGAGTGCCTTTAAAACTACCGACCAGGCTGACCCACATCAGTCTGACCTTAGACCCCGGAGAGAAGTCTCAAGCGCTTGGCCCCTTTGTTCATTCACATACCCAACAAACTGCGCAACAGACAGAACTCTGCTGAGAGAAACTATACTGAAGCCAATGCAGGGAAATGTGATCTCAATATAAAGAGTTTGCTAAGCTGTTCTCTCCCTGCCAAGTGTGTGTGGTCATCTGTGCCAACAAGATCATCAGCGTTTCCCTTTCCAAATTAAAACCTTGAATTGCAGATTTTTCTTCATGTGGATTCTGTCCAGACTTGTTGACTTGCGTCCTGCACTTATATGCTGAGGTATTGCTGCGGGCTGCAGATAAACCATGAATTTCAAGGATAAAATACCATACACTATAGAGCTGCTTTCTGTTTTATTCCACATAACTTAAAATAACTTCATTTCAAATAGCAGTGCTTAATGTGATATTAAATACTTAATAGAAGTTCTGGTGCGCTCCATTTAAATGTAATATAACAGTAATTTGAAATAAGTGATGGGCAACAGCTGGCCCTAGGGCCATATTTGGACCTCTCATCCTTCGCCTGCTCCCCAACTCCTTCCTGCGTTATTGTTAGATATATTTGCTAATGCCTGCTGATATTTTATCACAGATATGCGTCTTGCTCTTTGATTACATGTATTGTTTAGTTTATTGCTGATTTTAAGGGTATGATGTTGCCCAGAAATGTCCAAAATTATAAGGATTAAGGATTAGCCTGCGTGTTTTTTTAATTTATGAATCTGGGTTTGTAGAAGAAACGTTTGCGCACAAGCAGATGGATTAAGACAAAATGTATACGGTAAGTTCTTTATTTCCGCCATAATGCCGTAGAAAAATAAGAACTCAATAAACCATTGTAAACCATGTTACTTTAAATTGAAGGCTATGAATAAGAAACTGAGGAGATCTATTCTTTAAAAAAAAAATAATGCATATAACTTAAAAGACATTGGTTTTACAAGGAAGATTCTAATGTTGACAGCTGAGAATCTGAAACATCAACATGTAGGGATATATCATCTGAATTCCCATGAGCCTCTGCTCAAAGATGTTTTCTCTTTTTATAACCACTGGAAATGTGTTTTAGCTGAACTGCCAATAAATGTGGTTTTCATGTGTCTATATGAATTACTCATCTTCAGTAAACATACATTTCTTCGAGGAATGGGTCTGTTCTGTGCCTAAATGACTTCAACGTTAGTCTTAAATATTTAGATTATAGGAGTGATTGAGATAGTCAGGTGCAGGCTGGTTTGCAAGGCCCTTAGGTGACTGTGCTGTGATTTCAATAATGGGAACGTCCATGGGAGCTCACTAGTGCCCCACAGAGCCAATTGCACAAATCCCTGCGGTTGTATGGAATATGCCAAAAAAGATTTGTAAAAGAACAGATTAGTTGTACTTGTTGTTTTGAAGGTTTTAAGGAAGCAAATATGATTGGCAATTTTGATGCTTAAAATGTTCTTGTTCATGGTTTGCTTTCAGAAGTTTAATATTTTCCTAGAGTTAAAATTTTGCTTTGGATATGGATTTCTCTGTGTCTCAGTGATTTCAATAGTTTCTTATGAATCGATAGACCACACTCTCATGAATATTGGCTTAGCCCACAAGATAGCCACCATCACTGTTGTTAGGTGACATGTACACTTATTATTTTGGATTCCCAAATGTACACAACCAATAGTAATATAGACATGCGATTGGTTTCCGTGTAGTCTGATTTATACACCAACAGTGTACCACAGTAAGTCCACCTAGCAAATAAAAAAAAAATTAAAGGAGTGTTTTGACAAATAGTTACACTTAGTTATCTTGCAATTGGCTTAAAGTCACATGACCTACAATACAGTCGCCCATTCTGTATTTTTGTTTGAGTGTAGTTAATGGAGCAGCAATGAGGTACAGGTATATCTCAGTTCACTTTATTTTACTCAGCAGTAAAGAATCTGTGAACACATGTTCCTTAATAATTACCTATGTTTCAGTATATGTCCTTTAAATGACATGTCCACCTTCAGACAACCTTGATTTATGGGTTTGTACATCTCTCCTGCTATATTATTTGATCTTTTTGATGTTCTTTTGTGTTTTTCGGCGAAGCCTTTTCATCTACCAGGGAGTTTAGTTTAGTTTTGGTGCATTTAGAAATGTCACTGCTTAGGTTTGCTCTGTGAGCCGTTTTGTGGCTTGGGGCAGAGATGCTCAAACCCAGTCCTCAAGAGCTACCAGCAGGTCATGTTTTCAGGATTTCTGCCTGTCGTACCTCCTTCTCTCGTTCTCCCCTTTCTCCACCAGCCCCGCCTTTCTCTCCCTTACTTTAATGGCTCCCTCTTGTACCTGTCTGTCCACCCTCCCTTAGGATGTGAGCTCGTATGAGCAGGGCCCCTCTCCCCTCCTGTCTCCATAGCTGTTCTTCTGCTCCATCTTCGCCCATATGTCTGCCCGGAGTTCTGAAGTATTGGTACTTTGTGTTTATTGCTCTGTGCTATGTCACCCTGTATGGTCTTCTCTTTGTATTATGTACAGCGCTGCGGAAACCTTGTGGCGCCTAACAAATAAATGATAATAATAATAAAAATAGGAACAGGTGGAATTATTACTAACCCAGAAAAATAGGTTAACTCACCTGTGCAAGATTAAAGAATTCCTGAAAACATGAACTGTTGGTAGCACTTGAGTTTGGGCAATGAATGTAAACACTGTAGCTCAGCTGATATAAAAGATTAGTTGAAAAGCATAGAATTAAGTGTTGTTGTACATGTATTAACAGCTTTTATATCAGCTGAGCTACAGAGTTTATAGTCATTGCCCAAGAAGGGCTTGTACAACCCAATAAATGAAAGTTGTCTATAGCTGGAAAATCCCTTATGAAGTGAAAATACTCTCAGTATATTAGTGACCTTTATAAAGATATAAGTTACAGTTGCTGGTTCTGCAATTCACTTTCTCCTACTTACGCAATATCTCACACTTTCCTTCTCGGCCAAGTACATTCCAACTGTACTTTCAGAATCTGTGAAATGAAAATGTTACCTCTTATTCTACGTTCACACTGGCCTTAAAACTCTACATTCAAGATTTGTTTCTTATGCACGTTACGTGTATGTAAATGGACATCAAAATAAAAATCATTGTACCCAAATCCATTCACGTGCCATTAGGTTGCATTTTTTTTAACACTTCTTGTACCTTTTCAATGTCAAAGCAGTTGAAAATGAACATTTGTGTCAATGGGAGCCTTTGAAAACACAATGATTCAATTATTACAAATTCTGAGGCAGATTCAATTGACCGCGCTACTCTTGAGAGTAACGCGGCTTGCACACTATTACAGTTAGTACGACACTTTCAATGCTGATTTTAGCTCACGGCTCAGGGAGGCGCGAGCGAATGTGGGTCACGTTACTCTCGAGAGTAACACGGACAATTGAATCTGATTAACGTGATAAATTAACCTATATAATAATAATAATAATAATAATAATAATAATAATAAAAATGAGATGTAGTTAAGAGGCATTCGTGTATGCGTTTTCACATGTGTTTGGCTTATACAAGATAACAATTTCCTGTTTTACCACAGATGCCTGTTTAAAAAACGCAGCTTGAACGCATAAAAATGAATATTAAACACGTACATAAATGTAATGTGGTTTATATGTGTTTATATGTGTTTGTACTTGTGTGTAATAAAAGAAATGTATGCAAATAATAGCGTGGATCTAGCCTTAGTCCAAAATGTGCTTAACTAAAGCGAGGTACACACTACACAGTTTTCATCCAAAAGTCGGGTCAGTGTGTGCAGTGACACGATGGTCAAAAGTCTGCCCAAATGGATGATTGTTGCCTCATTTGGTTGGTCGTACCGTTAAATATTTTCGTTACAATCTCGTTTCCGTTGTGTAGTGTGTATAAACTTCCGACCGATGTGTATGAAATTACAGTCATTGCTCACAACAACATGGCTGAAAAAAGTCGCTAAAGGGACGTCCGCTCGTCCCTTTATCTTCTTAAACAAGGCTAGTGTGTATGCAGTCCATGGACCGAGCGATCGGAACATCGATCGGGTGTAAAATCGATCGGCATAAAAAGTTGGTGGAAAATTCTGTAGTGTGTACCCAGCTTAACCAGTGAGGTTTCTCCTGCACCGTTTCCTTGACATTCCACTTATTTCCAAATAAAACAGCTGCTATGTCTATAGCACATTTAAATGCTTATTTCCAGGTACCAAGAACATTTATCTGTGGATCTTAACTATAGTAACAAAATCCATACTTTGTAACATTTACAAAGAAAAATAACTTTAATAAGAACATATCTGCTGAAAATAATTGTAGAACTTAACTTTTAGCAGAAAGCACAAAGGGTACAAACAGTACAAACCAAAGATGTTAAAAATATTGAGTCCTCATTTTGCAACTTTTAACAAGAAAGCAATATAAAAACATCGATTGAAATCTTTATCTACAGATTTTTTGGGACATTTTTAATATGATGAAATAGTCGTCAGTGGGAAGGAATACAAAGAGGGGGGTGGAGAGGGGATAGGATCGGACGCTTTATTTATATTTATGATATATGTCTTATGACAATAAAATAAAGCTGTATATACAAATAAATTATGTAAGTTTTTTTTAATGTAAATTAAAGTAAAGTTGTTTTCTTTGTTCTTGATAAGTGATTTTTTCCTTTCTAGCTACAAACTATATTGCATTTTTAACAAAGGAAACGGTGGTGGACCCCAACGGTTTTGTGTAGTTATAAATCTATCAATACAATATGGATAACATATGGATTGTTTTTTATCATAACACAACAATGTGAAATTGTTGTCATAAATAAAACCACCTTGGACAAATATGAAAATGTTTGAAAACCATCAGAATTAAAACTTTTTTGTTAAAGTATAATTCACATATAATCCCATTTTCTTATATTGAACAAATGTGTCCTGATACACATGTTGGGAAACTGTAATCTACTGGTTACGTTAAAGGGACATTGCACCAAAATATTAATTTAAGGAACAAAAATGTGTTGTGTAGATGTTAAACATGAAATATCATCATCATCAGCTATTTATATAGCACCACTAATTCTGCAGCGCTGTACAGAGAACTCACTCACATCAGTCCCTGCCCCCATTGGAAGTTACACAATCTCATTTAAGAGGTATTTTGTTAAAAATAAGTAATAGAGTAATATTTTACATCAATCAGTACAACATGTGCAAATATTTACATGTATAATATGTTCAATACGTGTCCATTCGTAACACATATAATATATTACTTTTGTCAGATTAGGGTTCATAACCTATAGCCTCCTAAAGTAAATGAAGATTGATAAGTCTAACATACCTTTGAATTAAATAGCGCAATGTATCATCCATTTAAAAGCTAAATCTATTTCTGGGGGAAAAAAATATACATTATTAATAAATGACTAAGTGACTTGTGAGAGTACCTTGTGATGTCAGATAAGGACCTGGATAGGCAGTTTATTTGCCCTCCATTTAAAAGCTTGTCCACTCTTGGAAAAATATATATCTTTTAAAGGTTAAACACTAAGGGGCATATTCAATTCTTTTGAATCCCCGCGGCGTTAAAACTATTACCGTTATTAATAGTAATAGTAAGCTGGATTTCAGCTCGCGGCTCAGGGAGCTGCGAGCTGAAATCCAACGAGAAAACTACCGTAATAACGGTATTTACGCACACTATTACCGTAATGATGGTAATAGTGTGCGCGCCGTGAGTTTTTGGGCGTTTTCGCCAACAAGTGAATATGCCCCTAAGGGTGATTTATATAATTGCTAAACTTACTTAATACAAATAAATTGCTAGATAGACTCTATAACAGAGTATCTAACGGCTGCGATCTCTCTTCACTGTTTACAAATGGTTTCTAAAGGAACCATTTGGAGGATGATAGACCAGATATATCACCTGACACTTTCATTCTCATGATGTCATTGTCATTTCATGATGTCATTGTCATTTCATGTTGTCATTGGTGGCTTCAAACTCCCAGCACCATTTGCATTATGTGATTGATTGATTGAAACCCTCAGTGCTATTGGGGAATTTTGAGAAAAGGATGGGCACATCCCAGTACGGGAGAGAGGAGATGTTAGATTCGCTCTCTCTAATAGAGTGTATCTAATCAATGATTTGTGCTGGTTACATTTAATTTTATTAGGACAAGTAGATTGGTGATATACAATCAGATTCAAACTTGGGGGTATATTTACTAAACTGCAGGTTTGAAAAAGTGGAGATGTTGCCTATAGCAACCAATCAGATTCTAGTTATCATTTATTTAGTATATTCTACAAAATGAAAGCTAGAATCTGATTGGTTGCTATAGGCAACATCTCCACTTTTTCAAACCGGCAGTTTAGTAAATATACCCCTTGGTCCTTATATCAGTAAAATGAATGATTTTTTTTAACCTTATGATATATAGCTATTTAACTGTTACCTTATTTATTTATGTTGCTATGCTACAGACAAGTCCAAACTATTTTATGAGACAAGCAAATGAAGGGAAGCTGATCTGCTTGTCCCTCTTTTTGTTGAGATGAGCTATAGGCAGCTGCATTGGAAGACAATGAGGCCTCTCATTGGCCAATAGCACCTGCGGGCTTGGGGACCGTTTTCATTCCTCTTAAGAAACAGGATTGTTTCTAGCTGAGCTGGAAAACATCTTTCGCAGTCTGCTTAATGGATCCACCACACCTCCACTAGGGAACACGCAGCTTCCGCCCACGGCCAGCCAGCATGCGTGTACATATATTAAAGAGGGACTTAAGAACTAAAAGTTGATCCAATTTGAAAAATGACCTTGCAACATTTAGACGGTTACATATGACAGAAAACAAGATTGTTAGCAGTTCAGGTATGGGATCTATTATTTGGAATTCTTTCGGACCTGACTTTTATGGATAAGGGTTTCTCCATCTGTCTGAGAACCATGCTAAACTACATTTAAAAATTAACCCTTTTCGTCCCAAACTGCCACCGACATCCCCTCCTGGTTAAAGCCTAGTAGTGCTCTTCACAGTGACAGTAGGAAGAACCATTTATTGATCATGGCATAATCACAGAACAAAAGCAATGATATACCTTTTATTTTCTTTATGAGTGTCAGAACTTTCTTGATGATTACTTTTCACATAACAGATCCCATACTTGTATAAGTGCAAGCAGTGCCTCGCGCCTCATTGATGTACCTCCTTGTGATTTGACAGGCTGCCTTCTCATGGAAAGTTGTCTTTTTCTATAAACTTGAAACGTTGTACCTATACACAGTTATTATGTTCCATCATTATTTTATAGCTGATTTTTTCCAAGTACTGGAGTCAGTTGGACTGGCACTCTAGGAAACAGGCTTTCTAGAAACGCCTCTCTTTAGAGCCCCTAAAAGGGTCCGTTACTGCAATATTTTTATGTATAATTGAACAGTTCAGTGGTGATATCTACGTTTGATACAATGTTATCTTTTGTTGTGAACAGTTGTGCTGAACAATATTACTAAGGGGTGGATGCATTTATCATCTACAGGATGGAACCTCAGTGCTGTGTAGGAGTCTTAGGGGTAAATGTATCAAGCTGAGAGTTTTCCGGCGGGTTTGAAAAGTGGAGATGTTGCCTATAGCAACCAATCAGATTCTAGCTGTCATTTTGTAGACTGTACTAAATAAATGATAGCTAGCATCTGATTGTTTTTTCAAACCCACCGGAAAACTCTCAGCTTGATACATTTACCCCTTAGGGGTATATTCAATTAGCGGATGAACATCGCGGCTACGCGCGGCTGGGCATTTTTTTATGTTAATACAGTACCGCAACATTGCGGATTTCCCTTTGCAACCCTGTGGGGGTCGAATGGAAATCCATGGATGTTGCAGTAACGCAGAGCTCCTTCGGGTCCGTTCCAGAGGCACTGCGTGCTTAATTGAATATGCCCCTTATTCTTATATATTATGTCCCTGAGTCATTTAAGAGAGCAAATCATAAAAAGGAGTAACTTTGCATGTGGGCAAAACCATGTTGCATGGTAGGGGGAGATTATTTAAAATTTATAGTTGGGGTAGGGCATGTCCTAGATCAACTTTAAATTTCACTGTAAAAATAAAGCTATCAAGTATTTGCATGATAGATGAAAAAACAGCCAGTATTTATCTTATGTGCAAAATAATAAACAAATTTGCACCCCTGGCATTGTTACATGGTTTGTCCCGGAGAACATTTGCTCCTTTTTTTTGCCTTACTTTCCTTAATGACTCAGGCTCTATATTCTTATATACTATATAGGTGGTACGATCCCTATACTCAGCTGTGCACAGTCACTGTATACGGCATCTATGTAGTATACTAGCCCATATCAATAATTGTATTGTAGTTGTTTGTACAAGGCTTCAGGAGACAAAGTATATACTGATAAGCACGATTGACCTGTAATATGACACTGCTGTCTGCTCTTAGGCTACTATCTTTGCCCGTTATTGTAATGTTAGATATATGCTGCCTTACCATGGGTGATTACTTGTGCCTGTTCCAACAGCTGGCATGTGCCAACCTTCACTCTGTAGCTTAAAGGGGTTTTACCCCTTCAGGTGACTTTACTTATTGTCTTGCTCTTACTATTCTGCTCTGGCATCTTTGCTACATTTGCATCCAGAGAGCAATATGATGTCGTGCGATAGAGCCAGGTCCATAAACACCTCTGTCTAGTGATATCTGGTTAATAGGTACAGAGGGCAGCCAGGGGAATAAAGCAAAGCATTACGTAAAAGCCGCAGAAAGCCATATATTGGCCAACAAGTTAAAGACAACTAAAGGTGGAAAGTCCCTTTTAACTCACCACTGACCTATTAGTAGTAAACGATAAACTATTAACAAGTGTGGTTGTTTTTTGATTCAATGGAAAAATAACTGTTATGTACATTGTATATTTATAACCCATACTATTTTCTTGGCTTTTGGTTATACAAAGTCCTGCCTACATAATAAGAAAGCAAAATGCTACATAGTATCCCCGTATCCAATCAAGTATAGATCCTTTTACATTTCTACTAGAATACGAAAGGTCCTTTCAAGTAGATTTCTTGGCTATAGGTCTTAGTCATACTTAACAACCTTTGAAAAGTGAATTCTGGGAGATCCCAGGCAGGGGGCGTGGTTCGGAGGGCGTGAGGGGCGGGGTGCGGTCAATTGTGTCATTTTAGCCCAAAACCCACGACACAAACATAACTTTGTCGTGGGGGGCGGGAATCGCGTCATTTTGACGAGTAAGATGCCATATGCGGGATACTTGCCTGCTCTCCCGGGAGTCCGGGAGACTTACCCGGATTTCGGGAGAGTTGGCAAGTACATAGGTGTTGTTAGCTGCTCTGCTATTAATGGCACACATAATACCAGCACATGCTATATTATGTTCTAATGGGATCCTGTGTGATCTCTTTTTCATAAATATCACCCCTCCCCCCTCCACACACACATAGACACTTTGTGTGGGGCCCAGCTCGTTACGCCCCTGCACCAGGGTCAATGGTGGGATAAGCCAGTATGTCGGTGGAACATGTGGAAAACTGCACAAACACAAGAAGAACATACAAGCTCCAGGCAGTCCGCACAGCCAGAATCCAGCTCTGTCATGCAGCAATACTAACCAATGTGCCACCGTGCAGAATAAAGACACTGCATTTGCCTATATGTTTACCCTGATTTTGAGAGGAACAGCTGGGACTTGTGGAGAGGGATAATACACTATGTTATAGGAAAGGGAACGCATTCTTCAGTAAGGAGTTATTCAGTGCAGTTACGTTGCCCATGTGTTTCCAATTTGTATTTTTTTTTCTCTTGGCTGCTCCAGAATTATATAGCACAATTGTACTAGTATGAGGGGTGGTTGGAGACGAGCCGCATTAACTCTGACTGGCTCAGGAAAAGTAACTGGCTTCTTTGTGAGTGAATCCAGTAGTTCTGTGACCTAGAATCAGACAGCGGTGATGGTCTATATAGCATCTATAATGCGGGATGGCAGGTTGAGGGTAGGGAGCGTTCTGCCTGCTGCTCTCAAACACTTTTCATCTGCTTAATTGAATTCATCTTGGAATATTTAGCTGCAGACTGTCTCTCCGTAGCCGGGATAGAGGTTCACGCACGGTTCAGATTGAGAGATGTATCTGATGTTGAGTCCCGTAGAACAGTCAGTACGATCCCCTCTGCCTGTGTTTAGCACGGATCAACATCTGGCGGCTGGAGTGAGACACTTGGGCTTAACGTGATATCTTTCCACACAGACTACATAAGACCTCAGTTATTTCAGCAAGAAGAATACAGTTATTATATCACTCTAGGTGTATATCTGAGCAGATGTGAAGTGCACATGCTTTTCGTTTGGCAGGGGAGCGCCAGCCAAGCTTTTATTTTGGAGTTTTACGTAAAATAATAATAAGACTGGTTTTCTGCACAGGTCTGCCTTTGATTCACGTTCATTTTACGTCCAGAATGGCTGCTCTCAATCATCTCGCCCTATAACTTTTTTTTTAAGAGATAGTAACTTTTAGACATGAATAAAATCCTTAACAGGTTTTCACTAAGCACAATGATGTATCTGTGGGTCTCTCTGAGGTGCAGTGTTTTGGAGACGCTTAGCATCTATATTTCATAGTTGCCTACTCTCCCGGAGTGTCCGGGAGACTCCCGAATTTTTAGGAGTTCTCCCGGACTCCCGAGAGAGCAGGCAAAAATCTCGGACCCAGCTGTCGCCGTTGTTAAAGATGGTGGTGGCGGGGGTTAAACGCGCCATCGTGGCCCCACCCCCTGCTGTGATTGGCTAAGATTGACAGGGGTGGAGCCTAACGGCGCAACACGTATGGCCACGCCCCCCTTGACGGACCCCCTCCCGGACAGCTGCCTTCAAAAGTAGGCAAGTGTGCTATATTTAAAGAGTACATGTTACCTATACACCGTGGAGGCAGCCATTGTGGATGTAGTCCAGTGATTATTAACAGGCAGCCCTCCGAGCCTTCGCCTGCAGCCCCCAGCTCCCTCCTGCTTTATTGTAAGATTTGTTTGTTATAGCTTGTAACATTTGCTTAAATGCCTGCTGGTATGTTACATAAAATAGCCACTTGTAGTAGGCTCAGTAGAAGGGGAAAAAACCATAATATATTTTCATTCAAAAGATTCCAGAGCAGAACGTCTGAAGTGCATAAAGATTGGTACACACTACAGGTTTTTCACCCAATTATTGTGCCAATCACACGATAAATGAGCGTTTAGTAAGAGATCGCATTAGTGTGTACGCTCCCACGATCATGTTCTATCGTTCTAAAGCTTTGATTTGGTTTTATAAACTTCCTAAAAATCACGATCAATGATCATCATCATCATCATCATCATCAGTTACTTATATAGCGCCACTAATTCCGCAGCGCTGTACAGAGAGCTCATTCACATCAATCCCTGCCCCATAGGAGCTTACAGTCTAAATTCCCTAACATAGACACACACACAGACCGAGAGAGACTAGGGTCAATTTTAATAGCAGCCAATTAACCTACTAGTATGTTTGTGGAGTGTGGGAGGAAACCGGAGCACCTGGAGGAAACCCACGCAGACAAAGGGAGAACATACAAACTCCACACAGATAAGGCCATAGTTGGGAATTGAACTCATGACCCCAGTGCTGTGAGGCAGAAGTGCTAACCACTAGGCCACTGTGCTGTGATGGAACGATGTTGGGCAAATGTGGAAGTGTGTAAGCACTCACCAATAGCAGTGTAGGCAGATCTCTATAGAGTGTGCAGAGTCACAATCTTTTTTCATCAGATGGTCATGACAGATGAAGAGCACAGATCTGAAGGTAAATTGTGTAGGTGTGTACACATAAATCTGCATGCTCATCAGGACTTTCAGTCGTTGGCAAAAACGTTACAGAAGTCGCAGCCCAAGTAAAATGCAATAGTGTGTACTCAGCTTCAGACCAGGCACAGTGGCCAATCATGACAAAGAACGTCATCCGGTTCACACAGCAGGTTGTAAGTTCTTTGCTCTTAGAAGTTACAATTTAGTCCATACTTGCCAACTCTCCCGGAATTTCCGTGAGACTCCTGAAATTCGGGTCGGTCTTATGGACTCCCAGGAGAGCAGGCAAGTCTCCCGCAACTGCCTAGCCTAAATGACGCGATTCACGTCATTTTGGCCCCGCCCACCACAACAAAACGGCATTTCCGTCAGTGGGGGGGGGGGAGGGAGGGAATGACGCGTTTAGCTGCGCCCAGCCCCCTCCCGCCCTCAAGTCATGCTCCTCTCCCGGACTACACTTGTCGAAAGTAGACAAGTATGATTTAGTCTTTATTTAGTTTTTGGCATCTCATAGTCTCCCTTCTCTATCACTATACACTTGCAACATTTTGAGCTCCAGTGTTCCAATACTTTAACATGCATTCTAGTTATATGATAACGTGGTACCGAATAGAGTCTATGTAATATTATAGCGTTCCATCCATTACATGCCTCCTGAATCCGTCCGTGTTCAATGTGTCAGAAAGGATAGCAATCTGCCATATATTGAAAGGGTTCATTCAATTAGTATTGAGAGTTCTCTGGTGCCCGGGGCACTTACCATGTCTTACCCCAGGTCCTTAAAAGTATCCCTGTTGCATGGTTCATTTTTATGCATTGTATTAGGAGATAAATAGAGGGCAGGGGGCACTTTCCTGTGAACTTCTGACCCTCATCTGGAAAGGACATGTGACAGCCACCCTGTGAATTAAAGTGACTCCTCCATTATAACTTGTGAAGTATTTTCTCTCCAAACCACAATTACTAATTTGAAGCCTATTAGAGCTGAAAGAGCCAAGTGGAGGTTTTCTTTTTTTTTTTTTTGTTTAATTTATTTTTATAGTGTAGAATAGTTTAATATGTTCACACCACTTCAGACACAATGTGCCTCTAAAATGAACTGGTACAGAAGAGACAAAATAATTGAAGAAATACTTAAAGTCTGCAGTGTTTAACTGGGATCTGTTAATAAAATATCTTATAATTGTATTCATGTAAAAAAAAATGGCTGTATAATATAGTCACATAGATTTCCCAGTTGGGGCACAACTTTTAGTTTTTTATTGATATTATTACTGGATTTAATCCATCCATCATCATCATCATTATCATTTATTTATATAGCGCCACTAATTCCGCAGCGATGTATAGAGAACTCATTCACATCAGTCCCTGCCCCATTGGAGCTTACAGTCTAAATTCCCTAACATACACACACACATACAGACAGAGACAGACTAGGGTCAATTTGTTTGCAGCCAATTAACCTACTAATATGTTTTTGGAGTGTGGGGGGAAACCGGAGCACCCGGAGGAAACCCACGCAAACACGGGGAGAACATACAAATTCCACACAGATAAGGTCATGGTCGGGAATTGAACTCATAACCCCAGTGCTGTGAGGCAGAAGTGCTAACCACTAAGCCACCGTGCTGCACATTTACATTCTTCTATTGGTGTCTAAAAATTTAGTAAAAGTATGGTTTTTAATGCCAGTGGATCAGGGGCCCATTGCTGAACGGATGTTGCAATATTGCAGCCAATATCAGTAAGATATTGCAATGCCCACTAACAATCTGATTAAGATCAATCGGATCATTATCGGCATGTTGGTAAATTTGTTTGGAAGATAACCACTATTGCCCTGTGTGCACTTATCTTAAATCTGTATTAGCAGGACCCAGTTAATATAAGAGACAGAGATATATGCACAGCTGGAGAAAGCCAAGGTTTAATGGACATTAATCTTAGAGGAGGCTTACGGTGGTGCTCACAGTGCCCCACACACAGCGCATGGCTTTATAAATTACAAATTTAAAGAATGGATAACTGCACATTGAAGCATACAAACCTAGCATAGTATGCCCAGCAATAGCTAGTATATTTTACCCAATTTCCAGCATAATATTTGCACCAAAATACTCTGCAGTATAAAATAGTTTCAAGAATGTCCAGCACGGTATTCAGTGACCCCAATAATGTCAAGTAATATCATATTGATCCACCAAGTAGGCATTATATCAGCAGTAGGGACTCTGTTTATTATATCAGCAGTAGTGACCCGGACATTATATCAGCAGTGGGGACCTGGGCATTATATCAGCAGTAGGGACTCTGTTTATTATATCAGCAGTAGTGACCCGGACATTATATCAGCAGTGGGGACCTGGGCATTATATCAGCAGTAGGGACTCTGTTTATTATATCAGCAGTAGTGACCCGGACATTATATCAGCTGTAGTGACCCGGGCATTATATCAGCAGTAGTGACCCGGGCATTATATCAGCAGTAGTGACCCGGGCATTATATCAGCAGTAGTGACCCGGACATTATATCAGCAGTGGTGACCCGGGCATTATATCAGCAGTAGTGACCCGGGCATTATATCAGCAGTGGTGACCCGGGCATTATATCAGCAGTGGTGACCCGGGCATTATATCAGCAGTGGTGACCCGGCCATTATATCAGCAGTGGTGACCCGGGCATTATATCAGCAGTGGTGACCCGGGCATTATATCAGCAGTGGTGACCCGGGCATTATATCAGCAGTGGTGACCCGGGCATTATATCAGCAGTGGTGACCCGGGCATTATATCAGCAGTGGTGCACTCAAATATTATTCCATCAATAATGTCCTTGGACATTATATCAGTTGCAGATCCCAATGCATTATGCTATCACTAAATTGTCATTTCCTATGATTGAGCGATGCTATGTTATACGTCTGTGAGCACAAACCCTTTTAAGTAGGGTAGAGGTTGAATTTAAAGGGCACTTAAATCTTAGAATTACTATATTTGTCTTTCACCAAGTTCTCGCTGAACAAAGAGAGGAAATCACTATTATCCCAATAAGGACAAATACCGCTACAGTAAGAACACCAGCTAATTGGCAATCGTTACAGATTCTGTTTAGACCTCTGGTTCCTGCATTGTAATGTGGAATAATGCATGGGTTTAAAACTCTTTGATCATTTCTGTTATCAGGAATTAACTTTCCTCTCTCCGCCACCAGAGGATTCTAATTATTTTTAGACCCTGGCTTGTGAAGCAACATCGTGAAATGTTACACTGCATAAATTCCCTAACATCTGTCTCAAATCCCTGAGTTTTCCTTTCAAAGGCTACTACTAACACAGTAATCTCATTTCCTTCACTCAATTTCCTCAAAATGTGACACCTCTTAGCCGTTTAACATATCTGTTGATGTACAAGTAGTATAACTCCATGGCCTTATCTGTATGGAGTTTGTATGTTCTCCCATGTTTGCGTCCCACACTCCAAAAACAAACTAGTAGGTTATTTGGCTGCTATTAGATTGCCCTTAGTCTCCCTCGGTCTGTGTGTGTGTATGTTAGGGAATTTAGATTGTAAGCTCCAATGGGGCAGGGACTGATGTGAGTGGCGTTATATAAATAAATAGATGAGGAAGATAACTCTCATTTACTAAAGCTTCTGAGAGAAGTCAAGGTGTTGCCCATAGCAACCAATCAGAGTCTATCTATCATTTTCTAGATACTAGTACTAGATAAATGATAGCTAGGATCTGATTGGTTGACATGGGCAACACCTCCACTTTTCCTTTTAAATCCACCCATCAGACTTTGGAGTGTTTTGTCAAAAACAGAAGTGTAATCGGGATGAAAGGATGGACACACAGAGAAAGTGTTCTGTAGTGGAATACAGGGATATTACCAGAATGGTACAGATAGTGCATTGTTTTCAGTGCAGAGGAGAACATTGGGACATTCTGTTGAATGGAAATAAAATAAGAGATAAACTGACAAATCGCTTATTTCTGCATTAATTTTGTTTTACTAAGGATTATTCCAACTAACAAATGTAAAGGAAATTGGTGAAATTATTTAAAGGAGACGTCCACTGATTTTGTTTCAAATTCATATCCTCCAATAGATAATGAGATGATTTGAAAATAGTATTATTTATTTTTTGCTCCCTTACGGTAGAAAACAACGTTTTAACTGTCGGTTTCTTTACAGCACTAAGGGGTAACTATTTGCAGAGCGCTGCATTGTTGGTGCAACAATGTGGAAATGTAATGCTGCCCACAGACGGTGCTTTAGCTACAGCAATATTGGGCAAATGGGCCTATATTGGCAGCGTGTGTGGACCAAACATGACACCCATGCCTGATACAGTGCCTAAAATTGATCAGATCATTAAACATTGAACATGTTAGCACTCATGCCTAATTTTCAGCAGAGGAGGTCCAAGTGATGAGTGCAGGGGGTTGGTGACGTGATTTGTGTCATGTCCCTACTGCGAGGGAGGGGGGGAGGCCATAATGATGCGATAGGCAGCAGATTGTGTCATCGGGTCCCTCCTCAGCCCACTTTACTAAGGAAGTGGGTGAGATCCAGGGGGGTGCCCTGCTCTTCCGGGAGTCTGGGAGAACTCACGGAAATTTGAGAGTCTCTTGGACATTCTGGGACAGTAGGCACGTAAGTGATTTAGCCAGAAGATGACCCCAGATTACCGACCAAATGGGCTGTGGGGGCTGGAGTAATGAACAAGATTGGGACACCAGGAGTGGAAATTTTGACAGCACTGCAGTCCCAGTATAATAAATAGAAGTCCTTAAGACCAATGCCCATAGTTGCCACTCCAAGGACCCCAATCTTGATAGTTAGTTACCCCAGCCCCCAAAGCCTAGGAGGGGATTGGAAAGAGCCCTAGTGTGTCTCAGCACAGGGCTGATAGCCTCTGGGTGGGGGGCACTCTGTTTTTTTTTGGACCACTCTCCATTGAGGCGCTATTTCTTCACTGACCTGTTTGGACTAGCTTTCACTATAGCATGGGGACCCTACACCGGAGTGAATGTACCAGTGTTGCCCCCTATCAAATGTCCCTCTGCGGCCTGGAGATTGAGTCTTATGCCCCTGCTCCAGTGAGTGTTATTTATTTGCTGGGTTTTTTTTAACAAATCGGAACAATTCACAAAGTCATTTGGCAGGGAATATATGAAATACAATCGATTTACTAAAATTCTGCCAAATTTCAGAATCAACTGATTGGGATTTCCCATCTATATTCACCAGTGTACGAAGCTGAACTTTTCCTGTGTCTCCCGCAGTACAACCTGTTTGACTCCCATTAATATCTTAAGCAACTTATGATAATCGAAGACTTTATGCCCTGTCTTCATTTCAAATGTCATAAATGTGTCATTTGTAATGTTAGCTCCTTACTGTAAGCTGCATATTGTACAGTTGAGTTGGGCAAAGGGCACACCATTGACATTAGCTTATCCTGCCAACTCCAAGGTGGTAAAATGAAGGCTTTATACATGGTAGAAAACCTTTATCATCAGCCAGGTTATCCACATAATAATCGTTTCAGTGATTTAGCCGAGCAGGTATCTGATCCAGGCACATTGTAAACAGATAAAGGACATTGCTCATCCAACTTGGCATCACTACTGCTCATTATAAATGATGTACTGGTTCCTCCAGTAGGGTAATGTGATTTGGTTTGGTTCCAACAATTACAGAAAGTTACAGGACTGAACTCCCACTATGTGATCTTTCCTTCTCCTACCTATACACATGCATGGAAGTGTCACAGGCTCTCTTAACAACAAATGACATTTGGCCAAGTGACAAAACAAATCTGCCAAGTGATAAGTGATATTTGGAATCACAATTTTTCTGCAGATATCTAGAGTGGTTAGTAACATAATAATCCATTAGTGCTATAATAGTGAGAGATAGCCTGCAAACGGGAAGACTTATGCGATTTAGGACGGTGCACATTTATAGACCAATGCACTTGCTTAACTAACACAAAAATATATTAGTACACATGATTAAGTGATATCCTCTCATATTACAAAGACATATATTTAATCATAGCACCGTACAACGGCCGATGAGGAAGCTTCTGTGTTAGTTCTGTGTTTCCAGAGAGAAATGAAAGTGTTTCCATTTCCCTGAAAATGACCCAGTAATATATCAGTGGTTTTGTTTTTAAGGGTAACATTATTTTTAGGAGTGATTGCCAATTTAAAATTAGTTTTCTTCCTCAGTCTTATGTCACCCTGGACTTTCACGACAATGAAAGTTGGTTAATAGGATCATTCTCTCAGCATGTGTGGTTGGGGTGAACAAAGCAGCATAAATTAATGAGCTGGTGTAATAATTCCTGCAACAGTCAAACAGCCAGTTATGTTTTTAAAAATATTATAGTGAGCGAGAGAACCTGTAAATTTGTACGACAGTTGTAAATATATACAATATATACCCCATACATGCCCACTTTTAAGATTCCTCCTCCAGGAGATCCGAGGGAGAAGTCATGTGACATGGGGTAGGAGGAGGGCGTGGTGTCATTTTGCATCACCATAGCCCCACCCCCACTACAAAAAGCCGAAATTCACGGCATTGAATGGAGGGGGCGGGGATTGATGACGCGATTAAGCCCCCTCCATTCACTGCTGTGAATTTCGCCAAATTTTGGGAGTTTTGCCTACTCTTTCCCGGAAATTCAGGAGCCTCCCGGGAATTCCGGGAGAGTAGGCAGGTAAGATATATCCTATGCTTACGCATATATTAAAAGCTTGGGATAATTTCCTAATACGTTTATAAAACTGTTCTAAACTTTTTCCCCCTTTGAAAAAAGGTATTTCGTGGATCAGTGATGTCACTGTTCGCAAGAGAACCAATATTTTGTATTCTCATGATTATCGGTCAAGCTCACGAAATGACAGGTGCACTATTAAGAACAGATACGGAGAATTACTTGTAGTAGGGGTTAATCATCCAGTGAATGAATATTTCCAATTTTGATTCATTCATATTCAATTGAATCTATGTAAGTCGATCTGTTGCCTTTGCTTTTTTAAAGTACGTCACATTGTTTGGTCCGTGGACATGTGTGTTCATTCGCTGGCTTTGTGCGTTCCGTCGCTGGTAATTTCTGCACCTCTCCTGTTTTTTGGTGTGTACAATTCTAGCTATTGCGCTAAACTTTAAACCAGAAATTTATTTTAAAAGTGGACATAGTAATGACGATAGTATGTGTCTCAAAATTATTCTTATGTAGTATTTTTTACATACACCATCCCCTTAACCGTTCGTTCCCTGGACTATTCACCCTATAAAGCTGACTGTATACTGGCCAATCTGGCTCCCTAGCCTGAGCACTAAACAGCTGGATCAATCAGTGCACCATTAGTGAGGACAGATGATATGTATAGTTTGGAGCAGAGAAGGGACCGAGGGGACATGATAGAAACTTTCAAATATATCAAGGGTTATAACAAGGTGCAGGAGGGAAACATTCTACAATGGAAGAGAAGTATTAGAACACAAGGACATGTACTGACACTGGGGGGGGGGAGTAGGTTCAGAGGAAATGTGAGGAAAAACGAATTCACAGAACGGTAGTGGATAAGTGGAATAGTCTCCCATCAGAGATGGTAGAGGATAATACAGTAGAGCAATGTAAACATGCTTGGCATAGACACAGGGCCGGATTAAGGGAATGGAGGCCCCTGGGCTAAGGGGCCCTCCATTCCCCGCGAGGCCCCCAATGTGAGCCGTCCGCCGCCCCCCACCCCCCGCGAGGACCCCCCCAAGCACTTACCTGTCAGTGCAGTCCTCCGTCCCGGCGCGCTGTAAGCTCCTTACTGAGGAGATCTCGCGAGAGTTCATGAACTCTCGCGAGATATCCTCAGTAAGCAGACTACAGCGCGCTGGGACGGAGGACTGCACTGACAGTACTCAGCAGCATCGATCGGGCCGAGGGCGCCCCCGCCCCCGACCGATCAATAATGCTGCTGAGGAGTTTGAAGGGCCCCCTGGATGCCCGAGGCCCCTGGGCTATAGCCCAGTTAGACCTCGGGTTAATCCGGCCCTGCATAGACATAAGGATATCCTTACAAAGAATAAAGGACCAAATAGGGTTTGAGTTTATTGTAGGTTAAAAAATGGGCAGACTAGATTGGCCAAGCGGTTCTTATCTGCTGTCAAATTCTGTGTTTCTATGTTTAAGAGCAGCTGAGTGTGGCCAAAATGGCCGCCTCACCCTCTGCAAAAATGTAAAGTGCTGTGAGTCCTATTGGGAGAAAGGTCCTATATAAATAAAGAACTAATATTATTGATGCAAAGCATAATGAGGTAATGAGGGCTTGTTGTGTACTGGTTCTTTCACTTATATATATTTTTTGAATCAGCAGCCTATTTTCAATGGAAAAAACTGCAGATGGCCCAGTGACCCAGCCCAAGGTAGTCCACTATGGGACTGGCCTGGTGGGCAAATTCCCCACTGCCCCCCAGCCCAGCCTGCCCCTGATTGACCATGGTTTTAGAAGACTCGCTCAATGCCTAAAATTAACGCCCAGAGGGGCATATTCAATTGTCGGCGGAAACGCCGAAAATCTCGCGGTTCGCTCATTATTACCGTTATTACGGTAATAGTGCGCGGAAAAACGTTATTACTGTAGTTTTCTAGCTGGATTTCAGCTCGCAGCTCCCTGACCCGCGAGCTGAAATCCAGCGAGAAAACTACAGTAGCTAACTACTACCGTAATAACGGTGGTAGTTTTAACGTGCCGCGCCACGGAAAC